>NW_027185809.1:736191-740520 GCF_028583685.1 Petaurus breviceps papuanus
CCCCCGTTAAACGCACACCATGCTCCAAGCTGCATCCAATCAGAGCTGCAGCAGTGAGCGAGTCATCCTGTTCTTCCCCAGTGATTTGATTATTGAATAAAGGTACATTTTTTTATTCACATTTACCTGTTTATTAAAATTGCTGTCAATGTTCATTAAAATAAGCCCTCCCCTGAAAATAAGCCCTCTGCTGTTTTTCTGTCCAAAAAAATTAATAAGACAGTGTCTTATTATCGGGGAAACACGGTAGCTGAGTGACCTTGGGCAAGTCACTTAACCTCAATTGTGCTACCTTCCCCCCTCCCAAAATAAATAAATAACTTTTTTTTTAATTAAAAAAAAAAGCTGAGGCGGCCAGGTGGCACAGTGAGTAAGAGCGCTGGCCTGGCATAGGGAGACCCAGGATCGGTTCTGGCCTCATATACTTCACACACACACACACACACACACACACACACACACACACAAAACTGGCTGTGTAACCTTGAGCAAGTTACTTAACCCCAATTGCTTCAAAAAAATAAAAAAAAGAAAGCAGAAGAGGGAAGTGGAGAAAATGATACCCTTGAAGGCATGATAAAAATGTACAAAATGAGTACAGCTTAGAGGAAAATGGGAAATGTCTGCTACTATCATTCAGACCCACCCACCCCCACAGTATTAAAATTGACTCTCTGAAATAAAAAGGAAACTGTGGGCAAAGTGACCAAAGCCATCTATGATTTAATCTGCACAGCTAGCATTTGCATATCAAACCAGATCATCTGTCTCCTGAGGTCAGAGACCAAGAGTGATTAAAAGAAATGTTTTTTATAGGAAAAAAGAGGAATTGGGAAAATTATAGAAATTTGTTTTGAACATATTTCAATTGGACAAGGCACGTCACCTTCTTCCATACTTTCTTAACCCTATGCCAGACATCCTTTCCTCCAGGTGGTAAGTTTTGTAACCAGAAAGCATACTGGGAAAGAGGAACTTGTGGTTAGTGCCTAGCAGTCACCCCACATCTTCCTTAGAATAGTCCATTACTCATCTCAGACTCTAGCTCAAGAAAAAAGGGACTTCTCTGAGTAATCTTTCTCCATTTGCCAGAAAGTGGAATTTAGTCTCTGGTCAACCTTGAAGAGGTTACCCAGAAAGAGGGTTTAGGGTTACTCTGGAGACCCCAAAATACCAACATGTCGGGTCCTGCTGAATGAATTCGACTCAAGTCTTCTCAGCCAAAGAAAAGTATAGTTTATTAAAAGTTTGCTTGCATTAGACACAGAATAAGTCCGTGCTAGGTCCTTCTATGGCCCTCTCACTATTCTATAGTGCTCTCACTCACATGAAGACAGGATGGGGTCTTATGTACGGAAGGCTGTGGGAGGAATCTAGGGGTGGTCTAGAGGAGGAGTTTGGGGAGGGTCTTCAGGAGGAGTTAATGAGTGATTAAGGGTGGGAGGCTACCTAGAGATTACAGACAAGGGTGGGCTAGGCCAGTTCCTGGGTGGATTGATATTTTAATAGGCTCAGGGGTGAGAAGTAAATGAACAGTGGAGGGCTAGGCTAGTAACTAGGTTAGAGGTCTGGGCCGAGCCACAATGTAAGGCTTATTGCCTCATGCAAATGTCTCATCAAATGGGATAATTTAATCCAGAGTCCTAGGGAGATTCCCGGAGCCTGTACCTCAAGGACTCAAGGAGAGCTAGAGGGGGCTCCCAGAGCCCATACCTCATCAAACCTGACAGAGTTCAGGCCCAAGCCAAGACCTTTCTTTGCCCCTTACCCCAAAAGAATTTGGGTCCTATTTGTTTGAGGAAGGAATTTGTTTGATGGAATACAGGCTCTGGAAACACCACCCCTCTCCCAATTCTTCTGGAACGTTCCCTCAGGGTCAAGCTTCTGGAGTTTACTTGAGACATCTACCCATTCCAGTAATCCTACTGAATGGCAAAAGTTAACCGTCTCAGCCCATAAGTTTTGTGGGAGCAAGCTGGAGTTTCAGTTTCACCATTCCCACCCCCACCCCCCCTTTATTACTGCCACATCAGCTTTAGGCCCCTTCAGGAGTTTTTGACCTCCACCCTTGTATGACACACCCTTACCAGCATCAGGCCCTTTAGGGGTTTTCAACCTCCACCTAGGCTTGCTACCTGTTTCCCCTCCCTTGCTTCAGGACCCTTCCCCTTTCCCTTGCTGTCAATCAGCATTAAGCTCTTAGTCCCTCCCTTCTTCACTTTGGCATTTGCTAAATAGGGATAGGTACATTTGAATTGTTCTTTGTATTTCTATTTCCTTGTCCTTTGTAAGCCCGCCTCCCAGACACTGAGAGATAGGGATGGGCTTCTTTGTTCCTTCTTGTTGGACGAGAATTCCAGCTCAAATTGTGAGCCTGCCTCCCTGCCAATGGGAGAAGGGACATCCGTGGGGAGGGTGCTTGACTGCATTAGGGTATAACTTCTTGTTCCTTCTTCTGTAACTCGCCTCCTCTCCCTGATCCTCTATGGAGAGGACTACCCTGGGGGAAGGGGGAAGGGGAAGAGAATAAAAACTCCCTCTCCCTTCCTCAAGATACCTCTTTTAATTTTTCTGGGTAGGAGATTTTTGGGGTCCCCATACCCCACACACTCCCAACTGCTTTTTATTGTGGCCTACACATAATCTCCCAATTCTCTGCTCCCCCCCCCCAATTCCTACCCTTGATCCTGTCTAGACCTCATCTGCAATCCTAGAGTTCTCTATCCCCTAGTCACCCCAACCTGCTGGTCATTCCCATCCAGATCCTCCCTAGGTCACTTCTCCCAGTCACCCCAGACTACTTGGTCACTCCTAGATCCTTCCCACATTCTTTCTGTATATAAGATCCATCTTGTCTCTATCAAGGCACTCAGATTCCTTAAGAATCTGACCTGCTTGCATAAAGGATACAAATGTTCAGATTCCTTAAGAGACTGGCCAATATGGCAGATTTTTAGAATCATGCCCACCTTGGATGGTACTCTAATAAATCTTGTCTTTGGCTGAAAGAAGGCTTGGGTTGAATTCATTCAAAGCAGGATCTGCATGTCACTATTTCGGGGTCCCAGCACCCCTAAACTTCAACAAACCCTCCCCCTTTTTCTGCTAGAAAAGGGTATTTAGCCTTTTGAAAAACCTTATAATCTTATGATGATTATTTTATTCTGCTAAATTATCTCCTACTAAACCATAAAGTCTCCTCATTCTATTCATTACATTTATAGGTAACCTGAAACTTAAGAGACTATCTGTATTAATCTGACTTTTCTTTTAGGACTACCTTTTCCTAAAGAAGGGAGCTTAATCCTATAATCAAACTAAAAATAAATCAAACTAATCAATAATAGCTGATTTCTTTTGTCACTAACACTATGGAGATAGTCTCCTAATCTTTTATTTTGCCCTCTTTAATATATCCTTGAAATAGCTGTTGAAATGATATTCCTTAAGCACATGTTGTACTCCTCAAAAAAGTTCTAGTGGCTTTCTGTTGGTTCTAGGATAAAACAGAGTTGGTGTATGATGTTCTGTTCACAGATGATTGTGCTCTCATTGCAGCCTCTGAAGCTGAGATGAAACAACGCATAGATCAATTCTCTGCTGCTTGTGATAATTTTGGCCTAACAATTCATGCCAAGAAAATAGAGGTCCTCCACCAGCCAGCACCATACCATCCATCGGTGGAACCATCACCATTGCTTACAGCACATGGAAAAGTTTTGAATACTGTGTATAAGTTCATTTACCTTGCCAGTATACTTTCTAGGGAAGTACACATAGATATGAGATTTACCCACAAATTGTCAAAGCTACTCAGTGTTTGGGAGGCTCTGAAGCATGGGATAAAGGAGGTATCAGATTGCCTACCAAACTGACGGTCTGTCAAGTCATTGTGTTGACTGGGGTGGTGGGACCTGGACCCCAAAAGGCAAAGATCATGTCTCTGTAAGTACCCAGAATCCCAGCAAGCCCCCTGTGAGAAAATCTTTCCTTTTTACAGGCATATGAAAATATGACCCTATAATTCCTTAGATAAAGGCTAAAGTACAGATACAGGGGGTGCTGACCCAAGGACTTTTTCACATTAAAAAATAGACGAACTCAAATGGCAAAAGAGGCTCAAAAAGGCAATGAGGAGAAGAATGCCTTAAACCGCCAAATTTGCCAGATGGAAAAAGAATCTCAAAAGCTCACTGAAGAGAATCATTCCTTTAGAATTAGATTGGTGCAAATGGAAGCTCATGACTTTATGAGAAATCAAGATACTATTAAACAGATCCAAACAAATAAAAAAATAGAAGGCAATGTGAAATATCTCATGGGGAAAAC
>NW_027185809.1:740530-742359 GCF_028583685.1 Petaurus breviceps papuanus
AAAGAACCTAGAAATCATCCTTCAAGAAATTCTCAAGGAAAACTGCCCTGATGTTTTAGACCCAGAGGGCAAAATAGAGGTTGAAAGAATCCACCCATTACCTCTTGAAAATGATCCCCAAAAGAAAACTCCTAGGAATATTACAGCTAGGTTCCAGAATTCCCAGATCAAGGAGAGAATATTACAAGCAGCCAGGAAGAAACAATTTGAATATTGTGGAAACACAATCAGGATAACGCAAGATCTAGCAGCTTCTGCATTAAGGGATCGGAAGGGCCTGGAATGTGATATTCCAGAAGGCAAAGGAGCTGGGATTTAAACCAAGAGTCACCTACCCAGCAAAACTGAGTATCATGTTTCAGGGGAAAATATGGTTATTCCATGAAATAGAGGACTTTCAAGCATTCTTGATGAAAAAACCAGTTGAATAGAAAATCTGACATTCAGATACAAGAAGCAGGAGAAACATGAGAAAGTAAACAGGGAAAAGAAATCATAAGGAACTTGCCAATGTTGAAATCATTTACATGCCTACATGGAAAAACGATACTTGTAACTTGTGAAACTTTTCTCAGTATGAAGATAGCTGAAGGGAACAGACATGTATATACATGTATACATACATACATATGTCTATGTAGGAGGGCATATGAATACATGTGTGTACATATTGGTGTACAGGTATGCATAGACAGAGGGCACAGGGTCATTTGAATAGGTATGATATTTAAAAAATAAAATTAGGAGGTGAGAGGAATGAAGAGAGAAGAGATGGGGAGAGACAGAACAGGGTAGATTATGTCACAGAAGAGGCAAGGGAAAATGGTTTCAAGGAGGGGAAGAGCAGGAAGATGAAAGGAAATGGGCCAACCTTACTCTCATTGAATCTGGCCCAGGGAGGGAATGACATACACACTCAATAGGGCGTCTCACCCTCCAGGAGAGTGGGGGGAAGGGGATGAGAGGGGGGATGACGGGAGGGAGGGCAGGCTGGGGGGGGGTAGTTAGAAGCGCCCACCCCTGATAGGGACGGGGTCCAAGCAGAGAGCAGGGGGCGGGGCAGGACGGAGGGAAATATCCTCTATGGAGTGTCTTGTGTGGCTACCTCCTGTATGGAGCTGCTTATCTTCCCAGTAAGGGCGGATACAGGGCAAGAATCTGGAATTCACAGTTTTAAAATCAGTGTTTAAGAAGCGTTATCATTATGGTTATTTTGCACGCACTGGGAGACAAGGCGCACAGGCGCTGGCGGACGGGGATCCGTCCTGCCCTGCGGGGGAGCTGGCGGGGATCGGGGGCGCTGGCGGAGGAGGGCAGGCTGCGGGGCATTCGGCGGGATCGCTGTTGGGGGAGGTGGGGAGAAACCCTGTCCCCCCAAGCCTGGGGGCGCGTGACGCGAACTGAGACAAGCACAGATACGAGGGGACAGAGTAGGACAAGGCCCGCGGGGTGCCCGCGCCGCGGGGGGGCGGCGCCCAGCTTCCCTCCGTCCTGGGTGCGGGCTCTGACAGCGCCCCGTGGCCCGTCGTGCTTCACAGATCAGGGGTCACGGCGACACATCCGGCCACGGAGGCGGCGTCCCGGCGTGATGACCCGCAGTGCCCCGAGTCTAGACTCTGGTTCGATTCAAAAACATCCCTGCGTCTAATGCCGGGACTTGGAGGAAGAAAGCTCAGCGCACAAACTGCGCAGCCGCAGCAGGTTCTTAACGCCTTTGCTGACTGGACGGTGACCTGCCCAGGGCGGTGCAGACCGGCCGTCGGCGGCTGGAGGTTTCCGCGGCTTACCACCGAGGAGGCCGACACAGACAGTGCAGCGAACCGGGGTGA
>NW_027185809.1:742459-766471 GCF_028583685.1 Petaurus breviceps papuanus
CTGCGGGGGGGAGGGGCACTCCGGCAACCCCAGGCGGAGCCGCCGGAGCGTGGGTGGAACGGCGCGGGGGAACACGTGACCCCGCCTGCCCGCGAGGGGGGACGCGGACGCATGCGCCCTGCCGTCTCTGCGCGTCGTGGGCGGGGCGCTTGGAGCCGCCGCAGCCGCCGTAGCAGAAGTCGCCGGGGCCGCTGCCGACGTGGCTGTCTGGGCTCGTTCTGTGGGGAGCCGGGCCCGAGGCTCTCCTTAATGGCATTGAGACGCTTCCAGCTCGAGGTTAGTGTGGGTCGGACGTCGAGGTAGAGACACGAGGCGGCGGCCCACTTCTCTAGGGGTAAGGCCTGCTTTGGTTCGGCTCGGCCCCGGGCCTGACTCCACCTCCGCACTCCCCACGGCACAGGCCCTGGCGGCCGGCCTAGTGCTGCTTCGCCCCCCCAGGGCCCTCTGTGGGCGCGGATTGCCGCTCCGCCGGCTTGTACGCGGGGGGCGGTTCTTCCGCCTGTAGTCTGGGCATTGCCCGCCTCTTGGGCGCCATGAGGGTGTTGGGCGAGTTTCTACGGCAGCCGTCCCCCCCCCCCCACGTGGAGGCTCCCCCGACTGGGGGCGGGGAGGGGGCGGGGAGCCAGGACTGATCCCGCCGTGGGTCACTGTGCAAGCGTATTAGGCGGCGGCCGTGGTGTAAGGCCCCGGCGAGGCTGTCCTTCCCTGGAGCAGGCCCTCTGGAGCCCGGCTTCTCTTCCCGAGGGTTTCGGGGCCGCCCCGGGGGGTTTAAAGGGCAGGCAGAGGAGCTGCACTTTATTCCAGGAGTCCTGGGGATTTAAGTGTCGGCTCGGAGGTGGGGCTCGAGCGGCCCGAGGGCCTCGGGGGCGTTGTGGGGCGCAGGGCACGAGCCTGCAGAAAGTGATGGGGAGTCCAGAAGCTGCCCGACTTTCTGTTTTAAATATGTTGGGTTCGAGCCCCTAATGCGCCGGCGCCAGAGTCGGGGCGGCCTGGACCCAGTCCCGGGCTCGGACCCCCAGCGCCCACCCGGAAACACCTGGCCGGGTAACCTTGGGCACGGCACTTAGCCCCGACTGCTTCCGTGGGCGTGAATCCTGGGAGACTTGGGCTGACTACGGATGTAGGGATCCCCTCCATAGGGATTAATTCAGGCCGTGGGAGAGACCCGGTGAATGGCGGCCTCGCGCTGGGGGGGCACGGGGCAAGGCCAGGCGGCTAGGCGGACGTCGGACATCGGAGAGAGAGTCTGGAGCCGCGGGCTGCTCAGCAGGGGGCGGGGGCCGAGGGCCGAGGAAAGGCTGCCAGACTCGGCAGGTGGGGGATGGATTCCTGAGTGGAGAGGTTGGAGGTCGGAGAGAGGCGAGGAATGCGGCTCCCGGCGGCCCCGTTGGGCAGGAAGGTCTTGCCTCTCGCCTGCTAGCCCTGGGCATTTATCTGACCTCTCCTTGCCTTAGCCGGCTGCAATGAACAGGCGTTCAGTGCCTGCCCCTGTGAGCGAAGCTGCTGAACCGCATCCGCTCGTTAGCTTCTCACCTGTTTTCTAAGCTGTGGAAGAGAAAAGGACAATAAGAAGTAGATATCTTATTAGGTTTTTAGGGGCCCAGTAATAGGCTCTGGGGTGATAGGTGAGGTGGTGGTTGGAGACGGGAAGAATGCAGTCTCTTCTACTTCTGAGGTTTTCCAAGCAGTGTTACTAGGCAGACTCATGCTTTGTCTAGGGGGGAAAAAGATCATGTGATTCTACCCATGGAAATGGAGTTTCCTTTTTAGAAGTGGAAGCTGTGGGTCCTTATCTAGAAACATTGTGCTCAAGTACAGAATTGTTTTTTTAAAAGGTTACTGAAATTTCTTTAAGGGATTGTCAAAGACTAAGATTATTTCCTTTGCCTGTTTACCTTTATGACCTAATTTGAAGCAACTTCTAGGCTGGTGGGGTACTTTGTTTCATAGATGTATGTTTCTGAACTTTCTTGCACTAATTCAGTGTATTTCATTGTAGTGTAGATTACTGAAGTTAATGTACTTAGTCCACTGCAGGATGTTTCTGATTATCATAATTTGAGACTTTTGACCCCTTATTTTGCTATATGTTATTTATACATTGGTTAAATGTCAGTCATTACTAGAGGATCTTAAAAGCCTTTATTTAAAGCCTATTTGTTTTAATCACTGGTTTTTTGTTTTTGCTTTTTGGAGGGCAATAGGGGTTAAGTGACTTGCCCAAAGTTATAGGGCTAGTTTTTGTGTTAAGTGTCTGAGGCTGGATTTGAACTCAGGTCCTCCAGAGTCCAGGGCCAGTGCTCTATTCACTGGGCCACCTAGCCGCCCCCTGTTTTAATCACTGGTTTTTTTTTTGTTGTTGTTAAGTAACTTGCTCAAGGTTACACGGCCAGTTATTATTTCTGGGTGTGGTGCTGAGTGTCTGAGCCCGGGATTCGATCTCCATGTCTGTCTCAACACGGGAGCCGGTGCTCTTACTTGCTGTGCTACCTGGCCGCCCCTTGTTTTAATCACTGTTAACAAAGTAACCTGACCAAAAGTAATCTATCATTTTTTTTTTAACTTTACATCTTCACTGCTTTCTAATTAATACTTGTGCATCTCTTTATTCCTACATTCATTTGTTTCACTCTCCCAATGGGGCAGAATTGGTGGTAGGGAGAAGGGAAGGTAATTCAGCTAACTAGTGTTTAACAACACAACCAAAAAAAAGCCAAATCTTCTCTAAACTTTTTGACGTGTCATTTTGGTTGGGGTATAGAGTGTTCTTTTTACTTTTAATGTTCTTATGATGAGGATTTTTGGAGTTGAGTATTTGAAAAGAAGAATAAGATTTCTAGGTTCAAGTGGTTTTTCAAACACTTATTTAAAGACCCCAAATCTTAGAATCTTATTATTAAAAGGAACTTGAGAGATCAAGATATTTTCATTTTATGGGTCAGGAAACTAAACTTACAAAGTTGGAATCAGCCCTGCGACTAAAAACCTTTACTGCCTGACAACTATACCTTAGTGATGTCTTCTAATATTTAAATGTTGCAAAAACTGCTCTGAAAATAATCATATGATAATAATGACAAGATTTGTGAAATTTTTTTGGTTAGCTACAGGGAAATTTCTTCCCCCATCCTACCCACTTTTTAAAAGAAATGTAGTTCATTCAAATCACCCTAAAAAACAGGAGGCTATAAGGACAAAAACCTTAACAGCGCCCACCCTTAATTAAACTTGCCTTCTACTGGAGGGAATAGTTTGTATACACAGATGAGTAAATAGAAAATATATACAAAATAAAAATAATTTAGGAATGGGGAAGGAAGAACTAATTGGGGGGAATTTGAGAAAAAGACTCAAAGTTCAAGTTCAAGTACGTGGCACTTGAACTGAATTGGAAGGCAGTTAGGATTCTAGGAGGCAGAGAAGATGAGGGGAGAGTATTCTAGGCCTGGGCAGCCTGTGCAAAGAGACAGGACATGATATGTGGAAGGAGAGAACACGCAAAACACAGATTCTTTGAAGGGGAATAATGTGAAATCAATATGGAAAGACTGGTTTGAGCCAGCTCATTAAGGGTTTTAAATGATAATTAGTTGGAGGTTACCGTGATGATTCTTAAGTGATCCGGATAAGGCTACGTTGGTTGAAGTACATGGAAAGAAAGGGGTGCATGGGAGACATGTTCTGTGGCTATAACTGACAAGACAGAAGCTTTGGGAACCAGTCTTACGGGATTCCAAAAGATGTATCCATTTTTAGTACCTTGAAACCTCTTTTATAATGAGCATATACCGTATATACTTTGTGAGGCTGTTGCAAATACAAGACTCTCTTTGATATAGTAGGACTTTGGAACACAAGTCAAGAGACCTGTTTATAAGTTCTTAGATTTTGAGCTAGGAGAAAAATAAAATGACCTTTTTTCTGTTTTGTGGTTTTTTTTTTTTTTTTGTCTTTTGGAGTGGGGAAGGCTGGGCAGTTGGGGTTAAATAACTTGGCCAAGGTCACATAGCTATTAAGTGTTAAGTATCTGAGGCTGGATTTGAACTTGGTTCCTCCTGATTATGGTGCTCTATTCATTGTGCCACCTAGCCACCCCTAGGCCATTCTTCCCTGGGACTTTTCCAAGATCTATAGGAAGGTCAAGCTAGATATATATTTATGCAAAAATGGGCACATAATTACAACTGTGCTCATGTACAAGTTAATTCTTATTTTTTACCTTTCTTTTCATCTTGTCATTGAGCCTGTCTTCTATCACCTTCTATTCCATAGATACTAGAAAGAAAGTACATAGAATCACCAATAATTTGAGAGCACTCTTTGGCCTGTCAAAGTACTAGCTAAGCACTCTAGCAGCAACTAGAAGCCTCAGTTTCTACTTTATTAATTCATGTTGCTCTTACCACCAATTTTCATTTACTGACAGTTGTTGGGGTTGTTTTTTTTTTTTTTTTTTTAAGTTAGAGCTGGCCCCATTCAGTAATGCTTGGAGTTCCACATCTTACACATACTAGCTTTGTGAATCTCTACAAATGCCTTAATCTCTCAATGCCCCAGACAACTCTCTAGAATATAAATTATAGAAGTATAGCTGATTTGCAGTTACAGAGGCAGAGCCTTCTCTTTGGGAGTGCCCTGTGCCAATGAAATCACAGTTCCAGGGAAAAAAAATAAACAAATAAATAATATTTTATTATAGATGTTCTTCTTACAGATACTTCTTATTTAAAATTATTTTTGAAGCCATATTTAGACAGTGTATTCTAGGCTTTTTTGAAGATGCAATTGAACAAAAAGAAAAGGATATTTGGGTCACTATATTCTTTGCTATTTAAAAGGTAAAGCTTGAAGTTTAATTCAAATTGAGAATGTCAGACTGAGATGTGAATGGAATAGAGTATTGACTGTACCATAAAATTGGGAATTTAGGAATGAAGAATATACACATCAGAGCATAAAAGGGATTATTGTTTGTAAACCCTTCGATTTTTGCTTAGTTGGGAGGTGGGTAAATAACATGTTTACATCACAGATCCTCTGTAGGCCTGGTTGGTTATTGCATTGGTCAAAGTTCTCAAGTCATTCAAAGTTGGCTTTCTTTAATATGTTGCTACTTTTGTATAAACTGTTCTGGTTCTGCTCCTTTCACTCATGGTAACTCACTTTACCCAGGATTCTCTGAAATTATATCTTGTTGTTTCTTTTTTTTATCATTTTTAAAATGCTTTAATTAATTGGTTAATTAAAAAGTTAATACTTAAATCATTCATTTCCACCAGATTTTGAGTTACATACTTTCTCTGCTTTTCCTCTCCCCACCACCCCAGAATAGCAGTCCCACAGGATATCCCCTCCTCCAATCTGCTGTCTCCCATATTTTCTCCCATACCCCTTTCAATTTTTCCAATAGGGCATGGTGGATCTCTATGCCCCAGTGCCTGTGTATCTTATTTTCCAATTACATGTAAAATAGCATTAATAATAGTGTATATGTATATATATATATTTTTTTTAACATTTCATTTTAAAACTTTGAATTCCAGATTCATTTCTTTCCTCCCTTGTCACCCACCCTTACTGGGAAGATAAGCAGTTCAGTATAGGTGGTACATGTGTGGCTAATGCAAAACATTAACATAGTAGATATATTGTAAAAGGCTGACTATATTTCCCTCCCTCCTATCCCCCCTCCCACTTGTTTTATTCTCTACTTTGACCCTGTCCCTTTTCAAAAATGGATGCTTCCAACTTCCCTCCCTTCCATCATCCCCCCTCTCATCTCCTTTCCCCCTACTCTCCTGTAGGGTGAGATACCCTATTTAGTGTGTATTTCATTCCCTCCCCAAGCCAAATTCAATGAGAATAAGGTTGACCTATTCCCTTTTGCCTTCCTGTTCTTCCCCTCCATTGTAACCATTTTCCCTTGCCTCTTCTGAGATGTTTACCCCATTCTGTCTCTCCCCATATCCTCTCATTATATTCCTCTCACCTCTTAATTTCACCTTTTAAATATCATCCCTCCTGTAGCAGCAAGCACCCCAAGCGTCCTCAGGGTGGCTGCCCATACAGGTTCTTGGATCTGCTTTGTTAAAGGAAAGCAACTCAGAATGGGTTAACAAGCTTACTTTAATCAGTCAGACATATATCCTTTACCTTGTTCAGGGGAAAAGGTCAGCACCCCGAACTTCAGAGTACACAGACAGAATTATCAAGACAGAAACAGATCTAGCAGACAGATTTCAAACTGTCCAACCATTACATCCATACCCAGTCAACATCTGGGTTTCAACATCTGGGTTTTTTCAAAGCTGGGGGGCTCAGGACAACAGCTTCCCAGAATCCATATCAAATCACAGAACACTTCTCAAAGTGAGCCCCAAAACAAAGCTACACATCAGGGCTTATATAGCCTTCTGGCTCAGAGAATGTAACAACCTTATTGACTCACTGGCCAATCAAGAAGTATCTACTGAAAAACAAGCCTCCCACCCCAGGCTCCAGGTGCACTTTAGCCTAGGGGCAGGGAAGATCTTTAAAATTTACATTCCCATTACACCTTCCTATTAAATTGGTCCTGTGCCCTCTCTCTATGTATACCTGTAAACATATATCCTCACATTCACATTTGTATTCATATGCCCTCCCATATATATATATTTCTATTCCCTTAAACTATTTTCATACTGAGAAAAGTTTCATCAGTTACAATTATTGTTTTTCCATGTAGGAATGTAAATAGTTGAACATGGATAAGTTCCTTATGATTTCTTTTCCCTGTTTACCTTCTCATGCTTCTTGTATCTGAATGTCAGATTTTCTATTCAGCTCTGGTTTTTTCATCAAGAATGCTTGAAAGTCCTCAATTCCACTGAATGACCATATTTTCCCCTGAAACACGATACTCAGTTTTGCTGGGTAGGTGATTTTTTAATCCCAGCTCCTTTGACCTCCAAAATATCACATTCCAAACCCTTCGATCCCTCAGTGTAGAAGCTGCCAGATCCTGAGTTATCCTGATTGTGTTTCCACAATATTCAAATTGTTTCTTCCTGACTCCTTGTAATATTCTATCCTTGATCTGGGAATTTTGGAACCTGGCTATACTATTCCTAGGAGCTTTCTTTTTGGAATCTTCTTCAGGAAGTGATCAGTAGATTCTTTCAAGCTCTATTATGCCCTCTGGGTCTAAAACATCAGGACAGTTTTCTTTGAGAATTTCTTGGAGGATGATTTCTAGGTTCTTTCTTCAATCATGGCTTTCAGGTAGTCCAATAAGTTTTAAATGATCTCTCCTGGATCTATTTTCCAGGTCAGTAGTTTTTCCAGTGAGATATTTCACATTGCCTTCTATTCTTTCATTTGTTTGGATCTTTTTAACAGCATTTTGATTTCTTATAAAGTCATTAGCTTCCATTTGCTGCAGTCTCATTCTGAAGGAATGATTCTCTTCAGTGAGCTTTTGAGATTCTTTTTCCATCTGGCAAATTTGGCTTTTTAAGGCATTCTTCTCATTGCCTTTTTGAGCCTCTTTTGCTATTTGAGTCAGTCTGTTTTTTAAAGTTTTATCTTCCTCAGGCTATTGACTCTCATTTAGTAATTTTCTTGAATTGTTCTCATTTCTCTTCTCAGTTTTTCCTCTACTTCTCTTATCTGCTTCTTAAGGTCCTCTATGGCCTGTAAGCAACTCGTATTTTCCTTTGAAGCTTTTGGTGCAGGAGTTCTGACTTCACTGTCTTCCTCCTGTTCCATGCTTTGATCCTTTTTGTCCCCCAAATAGGAGTCTAATGTTGGATTCTTCTGTTTGTTTTGTTTCCTTTGTCTGGTCATGTCTCCCCTCAGTCACTTGACTCCTGGGCTTTTTGCCACAGTAGGACTCTGCCACCAGACAGGGGAGCTTTCATCCCAAACGCTGGGGTTTTCTCAGCTGCCAGAGGTATTAGTTGGGTGCCCTCTCTGAAGCCTCCTCAGGCTCTGGCAAGCTGGACACACACCCCAGGACCTCTACCCTAGACTGCAATCCAAATCCAAGCAGGTTAAAGCAAGAGCGTTGCTTCGTCCCCCTACAATCTGCGGGTCAGGAGCTGAAGCTGCCACATGGCAGTGGCTATGCCAGCAGCCCTCAGAGGCTTCTCACCCTGGGGGGAAAAGCTGATGCACTCCCAACTACTGAGTCCCAAAGTCCATGGTGCACTGACCTCTCACTTTGTCCTTAGCATCTATGTGTTGATAATTCTGGAAATTTCTACAGCTGCTGGTGATCTGGAGTCCCTCCAGCAACCGGCTGGTCAGTCCCACCCTGGGGGGGGGGGGGGGGGAGCTGGGCTTGGCTCCCAGAGCGCTGTGCTGTGCTATTCCTGCCAGTCTGCTGGCCTGTCCTCAGCAGGAGGTTAGCTTCTCTGTGTCATTTTGTGGGTTCTGTAGCTCGAACGTTTGTTCAGAGTTCCCTTTTATATGAATTGGGGAAGGTGGAAGCCAGAGCCTCGCAGATGACCAGCTTCTACTCCGCCATCTTGACTCCCTTGTTATTTCTTACAGTACAATAATATTCTGTTCCATTCGTATATTACAAATGTATTCAACCATTCCCCAGTTGATGGGCAACTCACCCTAGTCTAATTCAGTATCCTACCCTTTTTGTGGGGACTTCCCCCTCCCCCCTTTTCAGGATCAGGAAATTAATTTTGATTTTAGTAATTTCCTCTGTTATTTTCTTCCCTTTTAATAGCTCTTCTCACCCCTTAACCCCAATCCCTGTTGTATCCCTGTTGAGTATGATGTGTTTCTATACTAAACTGTTACATGTGTTCATTCAACTTTCTTTTGCTTCGGATAAGTGAGATTCATCTGATGGCTGGTCTTTCTTATATTTTTGTATGCTGTTCTTATGTGACCCAAATATGAGAAGTAGTGAGTTTCACCCCTTCCTTTCTCCTTTCTGCTTGTCCCTCTCCCCTATTCGTTAAACTCCAGTAGCTCCCTAAAGCTACCAGGATAAAATATAAAAATCCTTTCAGAATCCTTTGTAACCTGGTCCCTTCCTAGCTTTCCAGTCTACTCGTACCTTATTCTCCTCCATGTATCTGTGATCAGGGACTGGGGATTCCTCGCTGTTTCTCACACAAAAGATTCCATTTCATACCTGCTTGCATTTTTTTCCCATTGGTGTCCCCCGTGCCTGGAATTTCCTTTTTCCTCATCTCCTCCTCATGGTTTTCCTGGCTTCCCCTGAAATATGAGTTAAAAAATACTTGCCTTCTTCAAGGAACCTTTCCTGGTCTTCCTTAATGTCAGTGCCTTCTCTCAGATCATTCCCAGTTTATCATACATATATACATATGTATTATATATATGTGTACACACATATATGGATAAATAGTTTGTCTTGTTTGAAGATGGTTGTTTTCATGTTGTCCCACCTTAGATTATGAACTAGAGCGGGGCAGGGACTTATTGTCTTTTTAGAAGTTAGCACAGTGCCTGGCACATAGTAATCACTTAATAAATACTTGGTGACTTGATTTCCTACACTAATATATTCCTTTTACTATCCCTTCATTTTTCCTCTTAAAACTCCCAGAAAAAGAACCAATTCACCCCCAGGACCATTGTTTTCCATATTTAACTCCCTTAGGGAAATGGAATGCTATCTGTATATATGTTGAGTTCATGAAGAGGAGTCATGAAAGTACGCCTTGAAATTAGGTTAAATTCAGGTTGTGAAGGGAGATAAATGCCAAACAGAAGATTTTGTTTTATCCTCGAGATAATAGGGAGCCACTGGAGTTTTATTGTAAGAGTGATATGATTACTTAAGCCTATGGTCTCTTAACCGTAAGTGATAGGCTTAAAGAAAGTCATCTTTGCAACTTTATAAAAGATGAATTGAAGCAGGAAGAGATTTGAGGTAGCAAGATGACCACTTAGGAAGCCATTGCAACAGTCTACACTGGATGTAATGAAGGACTAAACTAAGAAGGTAATGGCTATATGAGTAGTGAGATGGAATCAGATACAAAGATGTTGTGGATATAGAAATGACAAGATTTGGTAAATGGATATTTGAGTTGAGAGTGAAAAATAGAGGATAATGCAGAGGTTACAAACCTGGATAATGGGAAGAATGATGATATTTTTGATAAAGGGAAGTTTGGTAGGGTGGGTGAATTTGGGACTAGTAATTTCCCCAGTCTGGTCCTCAGTTTCCTCATTTGTAAAACTGAATTATTTAGCCTACTTTTAATAGCAGTGTCTGGCACATGGTAGATATTTAATAAATGGCACATTCATTTATACTTGTTATGTCCAAGTATAAATAACTTGAACACGAGGAAAGCATTCATAAGTATTTGTGTATAGAACAAATGATGAAAAGTTGTATTGGCATTATGATTAAGAGCTTCACTTCTTAAACTGTGGGTTGTGACCCCATAATGGGGTTGTGTAACTGAATGTGGGGGTTGTGAAAAGTCTGGCAACAGTAAAAGTTCTCTGAATGCATGACCAAAAATTAATTCAAAATAAAACACATAATGAATACAATTTATTTCTGGCAGCGCTTGCCTGTGTTACATTGCTTGACTTCACTGACGCTTTAGTTCAGAACACACAGCATGAGCACTTTGCAGTGCACATACCATCACACAATGTAACAACAATTGCCAGAAACAGCTCAGCTCAGATTTGAAACTATTGTTTTTAATAAATGGTAAAGTTATATTTATACTAGAGAATTGTTTTAAAACGTTTCTTTATGATTTATTATCAGTACATGTTTGATTATATCCTTATTTTATATATCTATACCTGGCGTCACAAGTGGAAAAAGTTTAAGAAGCGCTGATTTAGGAGGGCAGTAAATTAGAGTGCTGAAGTTGTACGCTTTTTTACATTTAAGTAGACTACTTGAAGAGGCTGATTCATATTGTGCTATTTTATCTTTTGGAAGATGGTGATTTTTATTGTATGTTTTCACAGGTTATTGTTTAACAGAAGACAACATCAACAGCTATGCAGAATTCTGCTCACATGGATGAGTACAGTAGTTCTAGCAATGGCAATGCAAGCAATGGTTCTGAGGTAGCCATAGAGCAGCCCACTGATTTCAGTACTGAGATTATGAATGTTATAGAGATGGAACAGTCACCTGATGGCTCTCCAAATGTGAATGAAGAAAATACAGAGGAAAATGAAATTTCACGTGTAGAACTACCAGTGACTGACACTGAAGCACAATTTCCTCCAGAATATGAAAAGTTTTGGAAAACTGTAGAAAATAATCTCCAGGATTTTACTGGCTGGGTATATTTGCTGCAGTATGTAGAACAGGAGGTTAGTAATTATTTAAACTAAGGATGAATGGGGAGGCATAGAAAATACTAATTTTATCAGGCAAGTTCTTATTCTTAAAATTTTTTGTTTCAAATTGTTTAACATTACAGTGCTTTTCAGACTTTAATGAGACTTAAACATTTTAAGAAAATGTTACTTTATTTCATAGTGTGATTTTGTTTAAAGGTTTGTCTAATCCTTGTATCTTGGTAGGACAAAATAGAAGTTGAATGAAATCTTTAATAATGTGGATATTAGAGAAATGTTTCTAATGTCATCTTCATAGGAAAAGAATACTAGCTCATAGCATGAGTATTATGTTATTGAAAGTTAAAATATGCTCACAGTTAGATTTAATGACTTCCATCTCAGTAAGCATTGAGTTGGACAAGTATGGTTATCAGTACGTATGCTGTAGATTTTTAACTTGTTTCATGAGAGGCAACATGGCTTAGTGGGATGAAGATTGGCTTTGGAGTCAAAAAGATTTAACTTTTGAATCGGTCTTTAAATATGAATCTGTGTGACCTCGGGCAGTAACTTAATCTCAGCATCAGTTTCCTCATTTGTAAAATGGGAATAATAATAGCACCTGTTTCATAAGGTTGGGGGGGGGAGAGGGTAACTTCTGAGATCATGTTTATATAGTGCTTTACAATCTTAAGCACAGTATAAATTATTATTTGGTATTCCTTTTAATCCATTCCTTCATTTATATTAAAATTGTATTTTAGATGAATGTTTTCTAATATGTTATTGGATAAAGGATGGCTTGTGTTTGTCATGTAAGAAATGAGATTTTTTAAAAACATTCTGCTTATATATTTTTTTCTTTCTCCCCATCAGAATCACTTGCTGGCAGCCAGGAAAGCATTTGACAAATTTTTTGCACACTACCCATATTGCTATGGTTATTGGAAAAAGTATGCAGACCTTGAAAAGCGCCATGACAACATTAAACAATCAGATGAGGTGCGTACATCACAGAATGAAGTTAACACCATTAGGTACTGTAAGCCAAATAACAACAAAACACTTTTTTTTTTTTTTGGCTGGCAGTACCTACCATATATGCTCAAATAGTTTAATAGGGTATTTTATTTGCATTTGTCACTCTTGTGGCATTTGTAGCTAATATTTTCTCTCTTTGTTGGCAGGTGCGTAAAACCTCAACAGTTTGTCAAGCTTTGCAGTGCAAGCCTCTGTATTACACTGCAGCTTAACAAGTAGGGCAGGGCTTTTCTCACTTACATTTATTTCTCATTTTCCAAATAATATAGTTGGTTTGCTAGTCACATTTGCTACGTCTTATTGCATTTTTGGTCAGACGCTGTCATTGATGCTCTAATGGGTCTGTGCCCTATGGTCTGTACCCCAAAGCCTGCCCACACAACCCGGTCAGAATGCAGGGACTGCTGCGCTTTGAAGATCAAGATTCTGCACGTGGGGATCAGAACATTGCCATGTTCTATCCAACCTCCACCCAAATGGTAATGGTAGATTATTTAAACAAAATTCCAGTAATTAGTATTTCTAAGGTTCACCGGATAACACAGTGTTGCCTCTCTTTTAAGAAATAAATAAATATTTGAAGTACAGTTTGTTGTTTTCTTCTTAGGTTTATCGGCGAGGGCTTCAGGCAATACCTCTTAGTGTTGATCTTTGGATTCATTATATAAACTTCTTAAAAGAAACGTTGGACCCAGATGATCCTGAGACAAATAATACAATAAGAGGGTAGGTGAAATATAGATGTTATATTCTTGCCTTGAGCGGGGTAGGACTTTTCTGCATTTGATTGAATTTTTTTATCCTCTAGCAAGTGGTTAGTTTTTATAAAGATGCAATGTGAAGTTGAATTCCTTTTGGTTCCCACTCAGTTGTTGATACAGAAATTTATTTTAATTGACTGTTGTAAAATTTTGTTTTGGTCATCAACTCTTAATATGCTTTTTCCTATTTTTGCGCCCCCCCCCCCCACCTCCTTTACAAAGGGGAGGGGTGGAGTGGAGTGGAGAAAGAATAGGAATGGGATTTATACTAATAACTTGCCTGACTGCTTCTTTGCCCAGACCTAAACCATTGGTTCTTACATTTTTTACTCTACCCTTGACCTCCCCTCCCTACCTTTTATAATTATCTTTATGTAGTTGATGTTTTTTGGACAGCCAGGTGGCGCTTTTTGTTTATTTATCTTTCTGTTAAATTTGTCTATATCTAAAAGGGTCACATTGAATCCCCAATTTTCATTATTTAAAAAAAATTTTTATCAAATGCTTTATTAACTTCTAGTTTACATGATTCATTTCTGCAAGATTTTGAGTTACAAACTTTCTTCCCATTTTTCTCCTACCCACCACCCCAAAATAGCAATCCCAATGGATATCCCCTCCTCCAGTCTGCTCTCTCCCATATCTTCTCCCTTATCCCCTCCAACTTTCTAGTAGAGCACAGTGGATCTCTATGCCCCAGTACCTGTATATCTTGTTTCCCAGTTTATTCGTAAAATAATATTAATAGTAGTGTGTGTGTGTGTGTATTTGCTTTTGCGGGGGGAGGGCAATTAGAGTTAAGTGACTTGCCCAAGGTCACACGACTAGATTTTTTTGTTAAGTGTCTGAGACCTGATCCGAACCCAGGTCCTCTTAAATCCAGGGCTGCTACTCTATTCACTGTGCCACCTTGATGCCTATATATATATATATATATATTTTTTTTTTTTTAAAACATTGAAACATTTGAGGTTGGAACTTTGGATTTCGAAATCAATCCCTTCCTCCCTTGTCACCCACCCTTACTGGGAAGATAAGCAATTCAGTATAGGTTGTACATGTGTAGCTATACAAAACATTTCCATAGTGGATGTATTGTAAAAGACTGATTATATTTCCCTCCCTCCTGTCCCACCTCCCACTTGTTCTATTCTCTACTTTGATCCCGTCCCTTTTCAAAAATGGGTGCTTCCAACTTCCCTCCCCCCACAGCCTGCCTTCCCTTCCATTATCACCCCTCTCATCCCCTTCCCCCTAGTCTCCTATAGGGTGAGATACTCTATTTAGTGTGTATTGCATTGCCTCCCTAAGCCAAATTCAATGAGAATAAGGTTGATCCATTCCCTTTTGCCTTCCTGTTCTTCCCCTCCATTGTAACCATTTTCCCTTGCCTCTTCTATATGAGATAGTTTACCCCATTCTGTCTCTCTCCATCTCCTCTCATTATATTCCTCTCTCACCTCTTAATTTCATCTTTTAAGTATCATCCCTTCCTATTAGATTGGTCCTGTGCCCTCTATCTATGTATACCTGTGCACATATATACACACACTCACATATGTATTCATACGCCCATGTACCCTCCTATATAGACATATATATGTATGTATATATATACACACACATTTCTATTCCCTTCAACTGTTCTCATGCTGAGAAAAGTTTCTTAAGTTACAATTATTGTTTTTCCATGTAGGAATGTAAATAGTTGAACATGGATAACTTCCTTATGATTTCTTTTCCCTGTTTACCTTCTCTTGCTTCTTATATCTGAATGTCAAATTTTCTATTCAACTCTCATTTTTCCATCAAGAATGCTTGAAAGTCCTCAATTCCACTGAATGATCATATTTTCCCCTGAAAAACGATACCCAGTTTTGCTAGGTAGGTGATTCTTGGTTTTAATCCCAGCTCCTCTGACCTCCAGAATATCATATTCCAAGCCCTTTGATCCCTCAGTGTAGAAGCTGCCAGATCCTGAGTTATCCTGATTGTGTTTCCACAATATTCAAATTGTTTCTTCCTGGCTGCTTGTAATATTTTCTCTTTGATCTGGGAATTCCGGAACCTGGCTAATATTCCTAGGGGTTTTCTTTTTGGGTTCTTTTTCAGGAGGTGATCAGTGGATTCTTTCAACCTCTATTTTGCCCTCTGGTTTTAAAACATCAGAACAGTTTTCTTTGAGAACTTCCTGGAGGATGATTTTTAGGTTCTTACATTGATCATGGCTTTCAGGTAGTCCAATAATTTTTAGATTATCTCTCTTGGATCTATTTTCCAGTTCAGTGGTTTTCCCAATGAGATATTTTACATTGTCTTCTATTTTTTTATTTCTTTGGATCTGTCTAATAGTATCTTGATTTCTCATAAAGTCAATAGCTTCCATTTGCTCCAATCTAATTCTGAAGGAATGATTCTCCTCATTGAGCTTTTGAGATTCTTTTTCTGTCTGGCAAATTTGACTTTTTAAGACATTTTCTCCTCATTTTCTTTTTGGGCCTCTTTTGCAATTTGAGTTAATCTATTTTTTAAGGTGTTATTTACTTCAGTCAGTTTTTTGATTCATTTCATAATTGCATCATTCTCATTTCTTTTCCCAGTTTTTCCTCCATTTCTCTTATTTGGTTTTCAAAATCTTTCTTAAGGTCCTATATGGCTTGTAAATAGCTCGTATTTTTCTTGGAAGCTTTTGGTGCAGGAGTTGACTTCATTGCTTTCATCCTCTTCCATGCTTTGATCCTTTTTGTCCCTAAAAAAGGAATCTAAGGTTTGACTGTTGTGTTTGCTTTGCTTCCTTTGCTTGCTCATGTTGCCACTCAATTACTTGACTTTTGAGCTTTTTGCCACAGTAGGACTCTGCTACCTGACAGGGGAGCTTCGTCCCAGATCACTGGGGTTTTCTCTGCTGCTGAAGGTATTAGTTGGGTGCCCTCTCTGAAGCCTCCATACCTCTGGCAAGCTGGTCACATACCCCAGGATCTCCACCCTAGACCGCAATCCAGATCCAAGCAGATTAAAGCAAGAGCAATTACCCCTCAGACTGGTTACTTGTTCCCCCTACAATCTGCAGTCCAGGAGCTGAAGCTGCCACATGGCAGCAGCTGCACGACCATGATGCCTCAGCAGCTTTTCCCTCCAGGGGATAAAGGCCAGACCACACTCCCAAATTACCAGATCCCAAAGTCCACACTGCACTGACCTCTCACTTTGTCCTTAGCATCTAATTCTGGAAACACACAGCTGCTGGTGATCTGAAGTCCCTCCAGCTGGAGGGGGCTCAGGCCATCCTGAGGCTAAAACCTCCATTGGAGCAGGGCTGGGCTTGGCTCCCAGAGAGCTGTGCTGGACGCTTTCTGCCGGCCTGCTGGGCTGTCCTCAGTGGGAGGTTAGCTTCTCTGTGTCATTTTATGGGTTCTGTAGCTCCAAAGTTTGTTCAGAGTCATCTTTTACATGAATTGGAGGAGGTGGAAGCCAGAGCCCCATGGAGGTCCTGTTTCACTTTGCCATCTTGACTCTGCCCCTGATATCTCCAATAATTTTTAGAGTTTTGCAGTCTGTTTCTCCCTGTAGATTAGATTTCCTTTAATTTAGTTCCTTATGCCTCTCTCTGTTGATTTCCTTTGTAATTGTATGTATTCTAATTTTTTTTTGCTTTTTTTTTTTGGAGGGGGGAAGTTAGGGCAGTTGGGGTTAAGTGACTTGCCCAAGGTCACATGGCTAGTTTTTGTGTTGTGTCTGAGGCCACATTTGAACTCAGGTTCTCCTGACTGAAGGGCCAGTGCTCTATTCACTGCACCACCTAGCTGCCCCCTATGTGTTCTATTTTTTTTTTTCACTGAAAACATTATTTTGAGAAAGGGTCTTGGTTTCACCAGACTGACAGAGGGATTCATGACATAAAAAGGTGGAGAAACCCTTACTTTGGACACAGTGTCATACGTAGTGGTATCTTTTTTAGGATTGCCAACAAAAATCCATTCATAATAATTAATAATTGCCTTTTAAAAAAAGATTTGTGTTATCTCTTGTTTTTACATTGCCTGTCTATTCTCAGGTGTCCTTTCATACCCTTTTCCAGAGAGCCATCACTTATAGTAAAAAAAAAAAAAATTGTAACGAACAGGGTAATTACAACTTATCAGAACATATCAATATTTTGGAAAAAATGGGCATATTATGTGATATTTCATACTTAAAGACACCCCCCCCCCCTTAGGCATTGGGTTCATTATATTTCTCTTTAAACTTGTTCTTCAAGCGTTTTCTTTAAAAATTCACAACATCCATCTTCAATTGTTTTGTGGGAGTTGTTTTTTCCATTTCAGTTGATATCATTGTCTATATTTTCCTGGCTTCTCTTCTTCCTGAGTTCAAATCTAGCCTCAGATGCTTAGTAGCTGGGTGATCCTGAGCAAATCCCTAGAGAAGATGGCAAACCACTACAGTATCTTTGTCAAGAAAATCATAAATGGGATCACAGAGAGTCGAACCTGACTGAAACGATAAAAGTTGATGTTTGTTTTGTTTGTGATTATTCCCCCCCTCTTAAACATATCTTTCCATTTGTAGCACCAGTGCTATATTTACAGCACCCATTGTCATGATCAAGACCGTGACTATAAGTGTCGTATGATGTTCAATCGCAAAATATGCCAAACTCTCCAGATAGAGAGAGGATAGAACTAGAGCATTTATTTAGACACCAGAAAACCGAGTCCCCAAACCAGTAAGCTAATTTCATCACTGTACCAAAGATATTCAGAAGCCATAATAACACTGAGAGCCACAGCATCCTTCAGCCTTCCCACAAACCAGTACAAGATCAATATCTACTCACAAGCCTGTCTGACTTCTTTCCTGAGCATCCTCTCTCCCCACCATCTTCCTAGCTCTGACTACCAGCTTCCTGTGGATTCTGCTTCCCTTCATCAACTCTTCCCACCACAGCGTCCATGTGACTATATTTAGCTTATTAGGGGACAGAGTTTATCTTCACAGCAGGGAAACTTCCTGTGAGCTCAGCTCCACCCGTTAGCAAATTCTTTCCATTACAGGCTTCATGTGAGTAAGTAAATTTAGCCTATTAGGGGGCAGAGTTTACTTTCAAAGCAGGGAAGGTCTTCAAACTCACGCCTAGGTCTATTAAGGGGCAGAGAAGATCTTCAAATTCCCATTCTCATTACACCATTTTCCCCTTTTTACCTATTTACTTGAATTTATTTGATTTCCACAATAAATTGTGTGTTGAAGTTCCCCTTCGCCTTGTTCTAATAAAAATGAGGTTTATGACATGTTCACTTCTCAACCTTATGTTTTTTTATAGTCTTTTTGTTCACAAAAATTATTAGATTAAGTCCCTCTCCCCTTTTCTCCCTTAGTGTATTACTCTTTCCTTCCATTTTCTATTCTCTTTTAAAACCTATAAAATAAAGCAGAATCATACCCAGGCCATATTGTACTTTTGTCTTTATTTTCTCTGTGAATCCTTTAAGACAATTGGGAATCTGAAGAACCAGTTGATTTTTTTTTTCCTCCCTTAATTGGAATATCACCCTCCAGACCAGGGGTGAGGAACCTGCAGCTTTGAGGTCACATATGACCCTCTAAGTCCTCACGTGTGGCCTTTTGACTGAATCCACCAGGGGTGAGGAACCTGCAGCCTTGAGGTCACATATGACCCTCTGAGACCTCATGTGTGGCCTTTTGACTGAATCCACACTTCACAGAACAAATACCCTTAATAAAAGAATTTGTTCTGTAAAACTTGAACTCAGGCAAAAGGTTGTATCCAGGGACCTAGAAGGCTACATATGGACTTGAGGCTGCAGGTTTCCCACCCCTGACACCTTTCTAGTTGCTCAGTGCCATTTACCTTTCCCATTTTCCCTTGTCTCCTATGCTTGGACTTAAAAGATGCTGACCATTTCAAGGTCTTTTCATCAGGAATGCTTGAGATTTCCCTTCCCATCCCATTTCTTTCTCTCCCTTCCTTCCTTCTTTCCTTCCTTCCTTCCTTCCTCCCTCTCTCCCTCCCTCTGCAGGATTATGCAGGATTATCCTCAGTTTTGCAAGGTAGGCTATTCTTGGTAGTTATACCTTTTCTTCTGCCTTTTGGTATGTCATATTCCAAGATTTCCTTTCCTTTTTAACCATGGCATTGTCTCCTATGACTCTGAATATGGTTACTTGGTATTTTAATTTTTTTTCTCTTTTGCTATTATCACTATTTCTTTAATCTGGAAGCTCTCAGATTTTGCATATAATATTTGAATGTTTATTTTCTTTTATTATTTTTTTTTTGCTTTTTGGAAGACAATTGGGGTTAAGTGACTTGCCCAGGGTCACATGGCTAGTTTTTGTGTTAAGTGTCCGAGGCCAGATTTGAACTTAGGGCGTCCTCCTGATTCCAGGGCTGGTGCTCTATTCACTGTGCCACCTAGCCACCCCTGGGTGTTTTCTATTAGTGGCTTCTTTAAGGAGGTAACCAACCAGTGGAGTAATTTCTATTTAAGTTTGCCCTCTTGTTCTAATAGTTGTGAGCACTTTTTTTATGATTTTTTAAAAAAATATGGTATCTAAGATTTTTGTTTGGTCATATTTTTTATAGAATCTAATGATTCTTGTTTTAAATAGTAGTTTATTTTTTTCCAGTTACATATAAAGACAACTTTTAACATTTTGAGTTCCAAATTTTCTCTCTCCCCATTTTCTTCCTCCTCACTAAAATGGTAAGCAATTTGATATAGGTCGTATATGCAATCACATAAAACATATTTCCATATTAGTCATGTTGTGAAAGAAGAAACAGATCAAAAGGAAAAAACGTGAAGAAAAAAAGCGAAACTACTGTGCATTCATATTCCATCATTTTTTTTTTCTGAATATGGATTGCATTTTCCATCATGAGTCCTTTAGAGTTATCTTGGATTGTTGAATTACTGAGAATTACTAAGTCAATCATAGTTATCATTACAATATTGCTGTTATTGAATACAGTGCTCTCCCGATTCTGCTCACTTTACTTTGTATCAGTTCATGTACGTTTTTAGGTATTCCATGACATTCACATACCCTAGATTGTTTAGCCATTCCCTCAATTTCTAATTATTTGCTTCCATGGAAAGAGTTGCTATAAACATTTTTGTATGTGGAAGTCCTTTTCTCTTTTTTTTATGACTTATTTGGGATACGGTCCTAGTGGTAATATTGCTGGATCAGAGGGTATGTGAAATTTTATAGCCCTTTGGGCCTAGTTCCAAATTGTTCTCCATAATGTTTGAATCAGTTCACAAATCCACCAACAATGCATTAGTTTCTCAGTTTCCGCACAACCTCTCCAACATTTATCGTTTTCCTTGTCTGTCATGTCAATCTGATAGGTGAGAGGTGAGGTGTGGTACCTCAGAGTTGTTTTAATTTGCATTTCTCTAAATCAGTAGTGATTTAAAGCATTTTTTCCATATAACTATAGATAGCTTTGATTTCATCTAAAAACTGCCTATTCAACACTGATGACTCTTAAATTTTTCTCACCTTCAAGCCAGTTATTTTTGATAGCAGATACCTAATTTTTTTTTTTTATTTAGTTGTAATATTTTGTATAATTGCATGATTTTTCTTAAAGGGCATTTATTAAATGTTTACTATGGGGATACAAAGAGAAAAGGAAAGACAGTCCTTATTCTCAAAAAAGGTTATGTTATTCTAATTTGTACTTTGGTCCATAAAGTTACAGTAATGGTGAGTGGATATTCAGCTTACTTCCTCCCACAACATTGTAAGAATTGGCTTCATTTTATGGTGGTTGGTGATTCGAAACTGGGAAGATGAGGAAAGGATTCCGGTGTTAAGGCTAAGTAGGGGTGCTGGGTTATGAGCTTACATGGCTGTGAAGGGGGGCTGTGGGGTTAGTGGTCCAAGAGAGGAGGAGTAAATGAAACTTTACTAGGGCTTTCTTGAAGTAGTGTTTTGGGAGAAGCATTTCCCAGGCAAGAGAGGAGTGGGCCTTGAGGTGCAAATTCCCTGAATTCATAGTCTCTTGTGTAGACCTGGAGAAAGTTGTGGAGCAGGTGGCTATAATAGAGGGAATAAAACATTGTCTTCTTTGTAAATGCTATTTGTACTTATTATGGAGTTAATTTCCTGTTGTATCTTAAGCCATTATATTTCTTCAACATGTTAGGAATTTTCTTCTTTATACACATGTCTCCAGCCTCAATTCCTCTATTTTTGGTATTAGGGACTGTTTTTGTCTCCTCCCACAGTCCTAGATGATTTGTCTGTGTCCTGGCTCCCTCCTTGCCCTTTAAATTTTTTAATAAGCTTAAAAATAGTTTAAATATAATATGAAAGGGAAGTTCATTTGAAACCATTTCTTAAAATGTATATTTATTTATATGTGTGTATATACCATAGCAAAACTGCAGTTATTTTTCACCCCTTCTGAACTTCATTCTTCTGTCTCCTATGTATTTTTAAAATGTTTCATTGATAATGTTTTCTTTAAAAAAAGTTGCATCCCTTCTAGTACCCACTCACTATGTAAGCTTGGGCCTCCACCATCACATCCCATCCCAACCAAAAGCCCTCCCTTTTTTCCATAGAGGTAGAGTTATGAAAGACAAATTCATACATTGGTTATATCTGAAGAAAAATGTCTTGATTCTTGACCTCTCTACCAAGAGAGATTAACTATATTTTGTTAAAACTTTTCTGAAATCATAATTTTTGCCTTGATAAAAGTTCTTAACATTGTTTCTTCATATTATTGTGGACACTGTATAAATGCTTTTGGTTCTGCTTCACTCTGCATCAGTCACACATACTCCCACAGTCCTCTGAATTCTCTCTTTTTTCCAAATGCTTTATTAACTTCTGGTTTGCATCATTCATTTCCACCAGATTATGAGTTAAAAATTTTCTCCCCGTTTTTCCCCTATCCATTGCCCCAAAATAGTGTTCCCATAGGATATCCCCTCCTCCAATCTGCTCTCTCCCATATCTTCTCCCACTGAATTCTCTTTAAAGGTTTCCACAACAGTTGAAAAAAACCCTATAAACTGGAACTTTGTTTTTCCAAAGAACATGAATGTGTCATACAAAAAAGGTCGGGAAAAGAGGATTGTATATAAAACTCAATGTATTTTGTGCAGCTTGTATTTTAATATGTAGATAAAATGATAGTACCAGCAGTGACCTGGTTTTCTCTAATCTCTTCTGAACTTCCTGCTCTTTTTGTGTTTTTAAATAGCATTTCCCTGAGGTGGCTAGGTGGCACAGTGAATAGAGCAGCAGCCCTGGAATCAAGAGGACCTGAGTTAAAATCTGGCCTCAGACACTTAACACTTATTAGTGGTATGACCTTGGGCAAGTCACTTAATCCCAATTGCCCTGCCTTCCCCTCCCCCCCAAAAAACTAAAAAAAATAAATAAATAGCATCCCCCCCCCAATTACACATCAAGACAATTTTTAGCATTCATTTTTACAAGATTTTGAGTTCGAGATTTTTCTCCCTCCTCTCCCCCCCTTCCTTTTTCCTCTCCCCTCTTCTGAAAAAGGTAGGCAGTTTGAAATAGGTTATACATGTGCTATCATGTAAAACATTTCCATATTAGTCACAGGTGTGAAAGAAGCAGATCAGAAGCAAAAAAAAAATCATGAAGAAGAAGAATTAAGTGAAAATACATGCTTCCATCTGCATTCAGAGTCCATCAGTTCTTTATCTTGATGTGGAGAACATTTTTCTTTGAGAATCCTGAGTACTTTTCTTGGATCATAGTATTACTGAGAAGAACTCATCACACGATGTCGCTGATACTGTGAACAATGTTTTCCTAGTTCTGCTCATTTCGCTCCACTCAATTCATACAAGTCTTTCCAGGTTTTTGTGAAATGTGCCTTTCATCTTTTTTTTTCTACTTAATTATTTGTTTTCGGTTTTCAACATTCACTTCCATAAGTTTTAAATTTTCTTCCCCTCCCTCTACATGACTGCATACACTCTGATATGGGCTCTACACTACATTCCTATTAAACACATTTTCACATTAGTCATATTGCATAGAAAAATTATAACGAATGGGAGAAACCATGGGAAAGAAAACAAAAGAGAAAAGTCTGCTTCACTGCATTCCAACTCCATAGATCTTTCTCTAAAGGTGGATGGCATTTTCCATCATGAGTCCTTTGTTTTAGGTCCTTGCTTTGCTGAGAAGGACTAAATCTATTAAAATCAGTCCTCTCACACTGCGGCTGTTACTGTGGATAATGTTCTCCTGGTTCTGCTCACTTCACTCAGCTTCAGTTCCATGTAAGTTTTTCTGAAATGTTCCTTTCATCATTTCTTATTGTACAATAGTATTCCATTACATTCATACCACAGCTTGTTTAGCTATTCCTTGACTGATGTGCGTGTCCTCAGTTTCCAATATTTTACCACCATGAAAAGGGTTCTAGAAATATTTTTGCACGTGTAAGTCCTTTTCCTTTTTTTATGATCTCTTTGGGATAATATTTCATTGACAGATTTTTAAAAATCTTTTTTTTGTATCTCGTCACTATTTCTGCAGACCCTTCCCTGCCACATAAAAGTCCTTCTTTCTAACAAATAGAGTCAAATCATACAAATTCATGTTCTTTGGTCTTGTCTGAAAATGTCTCATTCTACACTAGTAGTCCAAGTGGCACTGTTTAGAGTGCCAGACCTGAGTTGGAAAGATCCGAGTTTAGATCTGGCCTCACACTTAATAGATGGGAGAAGGAGGCTGGCTACTTATGATAATAATCACCTGAGGTTTGGCAGCTTCAGACCAGGAGGTGTGTGTAATGAGGAGAGAAGCTAGAAGTTAAGAGCTGAGGCTGACCAGGGAATTGGAGGGTCAAGGAAATACCGTGTTTCCCTGATAATAAGAC
>NW_027185809.1:766571-812722 GCF_028583685.1 Petaurus breviceps papuanus
CCGAAAAGCACGCCGCGCTCTGAGCTGCATCCAATCAGAGCTGCCGCAGTGAGTGCGTCATCCTGTTCTTCCCCAGTGATTTGCTTGCTGGCGCCATTGAGAGCAGTGCCGCGGAGGAGAGCTGAGGCAGGTCAACATAAGCCCTCCCCTGAAAATAAGCCCTCTGGTGTTTTTCTTTCCAAAAAAATAATAATAAGACAGTGTCTTATTATCGGGGAAACACGGTAGGACAGGTAGATGAGGCATGTAGGTAGGGTGCTGGTGTATGAAGTTTGAATAAGGGTTATAGTACTTCATAACAGGGCTAAGGACTTGAGTGATTGGAATGAGGAAAAAAGGGAAAGTCCTTCCAGGACAGTGTCATCATCATTATTATTGTTACTGTTACTAGCTAACATTTAAGGTTTTCTAGTGCCTTCCCTTTGTCAATTATCTCCAATTTATCCTGTATAAATCTTATTTGTACATAGTAGTTTGCATGTTGTCTCCCCCATTACACCATGAGCTGCTTCAGATCAAAGATTCTTTTTGCCTTCCTTTATGTCCCCAGCACTTAACACAGTACTTAGTATGTTGCAGGCGTCTAACATAGGGGTGGGGGAGCCTGAGATCTTGAGGCTACATTTGCCCCTGTAGGTCCTCAAGTGCACTATGGCTGTATCCAAACATATCCACTTAATAAAAGGATTTGGTTTATAAAACTTTTGCACTCAGTCAAAAGGCTGCCCCTAAGGACCTAGAAGGCCACAGGTTCCCCATCCATGATCTAACAAATGCTTATTGACTGACTATATGACGCTGGGCAAGGGACTTAAATGCTCTTTGCTTTATATTCCTCATCTGTGAAATGGGGATCTTAATAAGGCCTGCCTTCCAGGGTTATGAGTTTCAAATAAGATATTGATAAAGTATAAGGTACCCTGGGTTTTTCCTCAGTTTATTATCTTTATATACTATGGTTTGTTTAGCCATTCCCTAATTCTTTGGCACCTCTTTTGTTTCTCTGCCACAACAGAGAATGCTACTGTAAATGTATGTGTGAGTCTATTCAAGCTTTGGTGTATGTCTAGTATTCATTTATTGTTGTGTTGAAAGTTTCACATTCATAGTTTTGTGACTTTTAGATGTAGTTGCAAATTGCTTTACAGAATGAATGGAGGGACCAGTTTGCACATGGCTTCACCAGTGGTGTTTTATGCTAGTTCTCAATAGCTGTCTATTGTCATTTTCCTTTTTTGCCCATCTGAGTGTGAGGCGGAACCAAAACATTGTTTGAATTTGTAGTTCTTACTAGTTATTTGGAGACTTTTTTTCATGTGGCTTTGAGCTTGAATTTCTTCTTTTGGCATCTGGCTCTTTGAATAAAGTTGAGAAGGAAGCACAGTTTTGAAAGGAACAAGTTGTATGTACTCAGGATGAGCTGTTTTACATACAATCCTTTCTCTTTTCTGCATCATATATGAACTGGGTGGTTTTTGGATTCTTGTTTAAGTTAAGAAATTTTTAAAATAAACTTATAATTTTTATAAGTGAAATTGCTTGTTTGTAACCTAAGCATTTTTCTTGGGTAGGGTTGTAATCTCCCTTGGCAAAATGAGGAAGTTGGCAGTAGATAAAATGTGATGTCTTTCAGTTTTAGATCTTTACTTCTATGCTCTATGTAGGAGTGCTCTTGTTTTATATTTGTACTGGTATTAAGATTTGTATATTTATATTTCTGTGTGTATTTATGTATGTATTATAGATATAGCTATATCGTGCATATTAGACCTCTATTAGAGAAATTTTCTGCCTTAATTCTAATTGCATTGATTTTGTTTTTACAAAAGCTTTTTAATTTTTATGTAATCAAAATTGTCCAGTTTGTCTTAGGATCTTTTTTATCAATTTTGTTTAAGAACTCTCCTCTCATTATATTCCTCTCTCACCTCTTAATTTCACCTTTTAAGTATCATCCCTTCCTGTTAAATTGGTCCTGTGCCCTCTATCTATGTACACCTGTAAACATATATACACACATTCACATGTGTATTCATATGCCTATATACCCTTATATATAGACATATATATATTTCTATTCCCTTCAACTATTTTTTTAATAGTTGACTTTTTTTATTAACACATACACATTTACTTGTCTTCTGCCTTGTTGAAGCAGTAGGTTAGACAACATTTGCCACAATAATGTCTGTCAAAATGACTAGCCATAAAGACTCCAGCACCACATTCATCAGAAGGGCACTCTCGTCGAAGGCGGCTAATCTTGCCATTCTCATCAGCCTTATAGTATTTCAGAACAGCAAGCTTAACCTTCTTTCTCTTATGCTTGTTTTTTTGGGGAGTGGTGTAAGACTTCTTTTTCTTCTTGGCACCACCATGAAGCCTCAGAACAGGATGAAGGGTAGATTTCTTCTGAATGTTGTAGTCAGACAAAGTACGTCCATCTTTCAGTTGCTTGCCCGCAAAAATCAATCTTTGTCGATCAGGTGGAATGCCTTTCTTATCTTATCTTGGCCTTGACATTTTCAATAGTATTGGACGGTTCAACCTCAAGGGTGATGGTCTTCCCCATCAAAGTCTTCACGAAAATCTGCATCGTGGCACTGGGTCCACCTGAGGACAGAGGAAAGGTAAAAGGGATGGTCAAAGGCAGCAGGTGGGAAGCAATGAGACTTTGCCACAGAGCGCAAAGCCCAACTATTTTCATACTGAGAAAAGTTTCATCAGTACAATTATTGTTTTTCCATGTAGGAATGTTAATAGTTCAACTTTGATAAGTTTCTTATGATTTCTTTTCCTTGTTTACCTTCTCATGCTTCTCTTGCTTCTTGTATCTGAATGTCAAATTTTCTATTCAGCTCTGGTTTTTTTTTTTTTTTTTTTCATCAAGAATGCTTGAAAGAGCTTTTCTTGCTGGGTGGCTGGCGTGAAGTAGGGCCGGCTGGTCTCTCTCCATGTAATATGGATCCATCCTTCTTCCTGGAGCGATCCAGCGAAGTCTCATCATCATGACTGAACAGATGACCCTTTGGGGTACCCTTAAAGGCCACAATGGCTGGGTGACCCAGATCGCCACGACTCCCTTCCCGAGATAAGACCATTATCATGTGGAAGCTTACCAGAGATGAGAACAAACTATGGGATCCCCCAGCGGGCCCTCAGGGGTCACTCACATTTTGTTAGTGATGTGGTCATTTCCTCTCCTGGGATGGCACACTAAGACTGTGGGATCTTACAACTGGCACTACCACCAGGCACTTTGTTGGTCACACGAAGGATGTGCTGAGTTTAGCCTTCTCTTTAGACAACCATCAGATTGTCTCTGGTTCCCAGGATAAGACTATCAAGCTGTGGAACACCCTGGGTGTCTGTAAATACACTGTGCAGGATGAGAGCCACTCAGAGTGGGTGTTCTGTGTCCATTTTTCACCCAATAGCAACAACCCCATCATTGTCTCCTCTGGCTGGGACAAGCTGGTCAAGGTCTGGAACTTGGCCAACTGCAAACTGAAGACAAACCACACTGGCCACACAGGCTACTACCTAAACACAGTTACAGTTTCTCCTGATGGCTCTTTTTGTGCCTCTGGAGGCAAGGATGGTCAGGCCATGCTGTGGGACCTCAATGAGGGTAAGCACCTCTATACTCTGGATGGTGGTGACATAATTAATGCCCTCTGCTTCAGCCCCAATCGCTACTGGCTCTTTGCTGCCACTGGGCCCAGCATCTGGGACCCAGAGGGCAAAATCATTGTGGATGAGCTTAAGCAAGAAGTGATTAGCACCAGCAGCAAGGCTGAGCCTCCCCAATGTATTTCCTTAGCCTGGTCTGCTGATGGCCAGACTCTTTTTGCTGGATACACAGACAACTTGGTATGGGTGTGGCAGGTGACCATTGGCACTCAGTAAAGGGGTCAACCATAACTCAGATTTTGAAATAAAGACCTTAATTTCTGCCTTTTGGAAAAAAAAGAATGCTTGAAAGTCCTCTATTCCACTGAATGACCATATTTTCCCCTGAAACATGATACTCAGTTTTGCTGGGTACGTGATTCTTGGTTTTAATACCAGATCCTTTGACCTCCGGAATATCATATTCCAAGCCCTTCGATCCCTCAGTGTAGAAGCTGCCAGATCCTGAGTTATCCTGATTGTGTTTCCACAATATTCAAATTGTTTCTTCCTGGCTGCTTGTAATATTCTCTCCTTAATCTGGGAATTCTGGAACCTGGCTATAATATTCCTAGGAGTTTTCTTTTGGGGATCTTTTTCAGGAGGTGATGGGTGGATTCTTTCAACCTCTATTTTGCCTTCTGGTTCTAAAACATCAGGGAAATTTTCCTTGAGAATTTCTTGGAGCATGATTTCTAGGTTCTTACTTTGATCATGGCTTTCAGGTAGTCCAATAATTTTTAAAATGATCTCTCCTGGATCTATTTTCCAGGTCAGTGGTTTTTCCCATGAGATATTTCACATTGCCTTCTATTCTTTCGTTTGTTTGGATCTGTTTAATAGCATCTTGATTTTTCATAAAGTCATTAGCTTCCATTTGCTGCAGTCTAGTTCTGAAGAAATGGTTCTCCTCAGTGAGCTTTTGAGATTCTTTTTCCATCTGGCAAATTTGGCTTTTTAAGGCATTCTTCTCCTCATTGCCTTTTTGAGCCTCTTTTGCCATTTGAGTTAGTCTTTTTTTTTAAGGTAGTATTTTCCTTCGTCAGGCTGTTGACTTTCATTTCGTAATTTTCTTACATCGTTTTCATTTCTCTTCCCAATTTTTCCTCTACTTCTCTTATCTGCTTCTTAAGGTCCTCTTTGGCCTGTAATCAGCTCATATTTTCCTTTGAAGCTTTTGGTGCAGGAGTTCTGACTTCCCTGTCTTCCTCCTGTTCCATGCTTTGCTCCTTTTTGTCCCCAAAATAGGAGTCAATAATATTGGAATCTTATGTCTGCTTTGTTTCCTTTGCCTGGTCATGTTGCCATTCAGTCACTTGACCCCTGGGCTTTTTGCCACAGTAGGACTCTGCCACCAGACAGGGGAGCTTTCATCCCAAACACTGGGGATTTCTCAGCTGCCAGAGGTATTAGATGGGTGCCCTCTCTGAGACCTCCACATGCTCTGGCAAGCTGGACACACACCCCAGGACCTCCACCCTAGACTGCAATCCAAATCCAAGCAGGTTAAAGCAAGAGCGATTACCCCTCAGACTGATCCTTTGGTCCCCCTACACTGTGCAGGCCAGGACCTGAAGCTGCCATGCGGTGCTGGCTGCTTGCCCCGGGGCAAAAGCCAATGTATTCCCTCTTACTGGGTCCCAAAGTCCAGACTGCACTGACCTCTCACTTTGTCCTTAGTTAGCATCTGTGTGTTGATAATTCTGGCAAGGGCCACAGCTGTTGCTTATCTGGAGTCCCTCTTGCCCGCAGCTGGTCAGACCCGCCCTGGGGCTAAAATCTCTGGCTCGAGAGGGCCTGGGCTTGGCTCCCAGAGTGCTGCACTGGCCAATGCCTCTCAGGCTGTCCTCAGAGGGAGGTTAGCTTCTCTGTGTCATTTTGTGGGTTCTGCAGCTCCAAAGTTTGTTCAGAGCCCCCTTTTACATTCATTGAGGAAGGTGGAAGCCGGCTCAGCTTGGAGGTCATGCTTCTACTCCGCCATTTTGGCTCTGCCCCCAAGGCACTATTTCATATGACTTCTGTTGATGAAGTTGTCTATTTTTTAAGGAGCATAAAATAGTTTTTATGATTTGAAATTGGGTACTACTGATTTTCTTTCCTTCACACTTTTCCCCCACTATTTCCCTCGAGATTCTAATCCTTTTGTCCCTTTACTTGAATTCTGTTATAATTTTGTCTGCTCTTCAACAGCCCTGGCCTGGGACAAGGACTCTCTAGGTTTCCCTCAGTGCTTGGGTCACTTTTTAAGCTTAGAGCCTCCATACTATCCCCTGTCTAGTTCCTCTTAACCACAGGAAGTTGACTTTATCTTCTGCTATTAGAACCCTGATGGACTGGTAGAACATAGAAAGATGTTCTGGCATCAGTCTCTGAGGAAACTGCATACATGGTGGGTATTCTCAGATCCTCTGTCTCCCCATGCATTTACCTACCCTTTGATCTATAGAATAACCCTATATATGATGTAGGTGCTATTATTACCATCTTGGTTCTACATATGAAACTACCAAGGGCGAAAATGATGAAGTGACTTTCCCATAGTTCCACAGTGAGGAATTGAGTCTAGGTTATACTCTTTCCAAGTCCATCTCTTTATACACTGTTATGTTTCTGGGGTAAATTGTCAAATTTCTAGTTTTGGTTAATGAGTCCTACCTTTTAAAAGCAATCTGCAGAAGTCTCAGGCACAAATGATACACCACATGGAGGGGTGTGTGTATTAATTACACTTCCTCAAATGGATCTCTGATTTCATCAATATGGAACTCCTCAATAATGCACATTGTAGTCAATCGATGCCTGTCTGTCATGTACAACTGCTGTTCATGTTCTCCTGAAAGTTCAATGTGGGGGAGCACTCAGTGTGCTATATAGAGTTCTTCACTTTCTCCTGACATCCTGAGGACACCTCTGAAGCACTCTGAGTGTCTACCTGTTATTCCTTTACCACATCACTAGCCCATCTTCTTTCTGCCATTCAGTTCCCTGAGAATCATCCTTTTACTCCTGTTCTTCAGAGTTCTTCACTGACTAAACTGCAACCTACTCACACCCTTTGTGTGACTGATATTCATTTTTACTTCTCCGGTGAATGTCGTATTCCATGTCTTGCTGCCATATGCCAACAATGGTAGAGTGCTGGTATTGTCCTTCATGGGAGGCTTGGGTTTATGAAAAGAACTTTGTGATTTTCCAAAGGCAAGAAAACAGTAGAGCAGCTTACTCTCCTCCTCACAATCAATTCCGTCCATCTGAACACAGATGTGTCCCAGACACACAGTGGTGGGTGAGCTACATAGGTTGTGCAAACAAATGCTTGCTGGAGTTTAGGCAATAGATATTCTTCATCCACTTAGTCCTTGCTGTGTGGATGGTCAATCCAGGTCCCTTTGAGGATTCTCTTCAGTGTTCTGGGTCTTGATGCAATCAGCACAATATCATCTGCAAGCCAGAGCAAACCTAGACAGTCTCACCATCCACAGAGAATCCCTTTTCACCTTGGGACTCGCAGCCTCATCACCTCCACTACACTGCAGAACAATTTGGGCAAGCCTACATCTTCGGTCTCTCATGCCTTGTCTTGGTGTTTATGACCAGAAGGTTATTGAATAGGCTTGTTTCTGTTAGAAGATCTTTCAAGGAAGCATGAATGATGTGGGCACACCTATGGGAGAACCTTGCTGTAAAAGTCTTTCACAGTAAAGGATGTTGTGGGTTTGTTTCTTTTTTTAATCTGCAAATGACCACAGTGATTATGTGCAGTCTTGTATTCTCTTCATTACTTATCCATTGGTAAAGTTGTGAGTCAGCTATTCTCTACTGATACCCTCATCTAGGATGTCCTTAATTCATGTAAAGAGTCTCAGAAATATTTTGTATAAACGAAGAGATGGATATAGATTTGTAACTGTTATTATTCTCTTGATTACCTTTTTTCAGTATTATTAAATTCAGATTTTAAAGTTTTCTTTAAAGTCGTTTTACTCTCAGCTGTTTCTGTCTGCTTTAATAGATTGGCACTACCCATAATTATCCATTATTCTTCTTAGTAAGATTGTGCAAAATAGTTTATGTCCCAGTCTAATTGTTTCTTTTAGCAGCTATCTCCATCTGGCATAAAGACATATGCATGATGACTAGGCTTTCTTGGTCTCCTTGTTGTGGCAGTGAATTTATTTTGGTTAACTCTCTGAATGCAGTTGTTATAATTGCAAATGTGTGTCTCTATGTATATCAATCTGCCCACTGACATACTGTATACTATTAGACATACATATCTATAGATGCATTTCTACATGTATCTATAGATTTAAATATAATGTGTTTCCATCTGTATTATTGGAGGGAACTCCCGATTCAGTGAGACCATAGATCCATTTGATTATTTGAATTCATGTAGATACAGTTATAGGCAGGCATTGTGTCATGATAGATTTGTAGTGAGAAAAACCTGGGTTTGCATTCCCCTTCTGAAACTTATTAGCTGTGTGACTCTGCATAAGGCATACATAGAGGAGGGTAGAAAGAATTCCCATACCAGAATTCCCTACACTCACCCATGTTGGTTAAAAGGTTCTTTGCATATTTATTCATTATAATTGTTTCATAGCATCTCATATGATGCCTTGTTTAATTTTGGGATAACTATTCCTTATGCTGACCCAAATCTACCTTAATTTCCCTTCATTTGCACTAGTTCTGCTTCCCCCTGAACTAAAGAATGTCTGCCCTTTCTTAGAAAACATCCTTTTCTTTTTAAAAAAAAAAATGCAATTATATGTAATTATACATATGTAAAATATGTTTAAAAAAACAATTTTTTAACATTCTTTTAAAAAAATTTTTGAGTTCCAAATCCTCTCTCCTTTCCCTCCCCCTCCTACAATTATAATGTAGATTATAAATGTTCAGTTATGCAAAGCATATTTACATATTACCCATGTTGTAAAAAAACAGAAAAGAAAAAGTAAAAAAAAAATGTTCTTTGATCTACATCAGAATCCATTGACCTTTTTACAACAGTTGTCCTTCCAAATTCCCCATTTCCCTCAAGTTTTCTTCAAATGAGTTCGTTTCTACATCATTCTGGTTGCCCTTCTATTGAATCTTTCTTGTTTTTTTTTTTTAATTGAAAATTAAAAAAAACAATCTATAACTCTAAATTCAGTAAAGATAATGGTGGAGGTAGTAGCTTTTTTGATGTGTGGACCCTCTACTTTAGTTAATGATAGCCTGAAATTTCTTTGAACTATTGGTTTGTATGTAGTTTATTAGCTTAAACCTTGTGGTCTTTTTTATTTGAACAGCTATTGAGCCAAGTTTCATTTGTTTTTATGCAGTTGACTTCTTTTTAAGGCAACTATATGTTATGGTGGGTATTGAGCATTGGACCTGCAATCAGTAAGACCTATTTTCAAATCTGTGATCTTTGGCAAACCCCTTAAATTTTTCTTTCTTCAGTTTCCTTATTTGTAACATGAGGACAATAATTAGCACCTATCTTTCTAGTTGTGGGGATAAAATGAGATATTTGTAAAGCATTTTGGAGATCCAAACATCTACTTCTGTTAAATTCTACCTTGTTGGTCTTAGTTTATTGTTCCAGATTTTATTTAGATAATTTTGGATCTTAATTCTTATATTGAATATCCAGTTCAACTTTGTATTAGTCACATACTTGATAAGCATACTATAGGTATCTTTATCCAGATATTTGAGACACTTTTGATTTTGACAATATTTGAAGGCTCTGTTACCTTTCACAAGTCATCTAATGTCCCTAGGCTTCAGTTCCCTCCTTTATAAAATAATGATGTTAGATTAGATACCTTCTGAAGTATCTTTCAACTCTCTACCTGTAATTTTTTGATCATATAAGTACAGATCTTCATGGTTTGACATTAGAAACATGCTTCTAAGTTGATGTCTATTCATTAAGCCTTTGGATGTGATTGTTTAACCAACTTGCACTTTTTCCTTTAGTATACTAATTGGAATGATATTGTTTGAGAGTTTAAAGCATTCAACAAGCATTAAGCTCCTACTAGGTGTCAGGCATTGTGTTAGGCACTGAAAATGCAAATATAACGGATTGCATAATCCCTGCTTAAAAGGTCTTTGCATTCTAACATGAGAGACAGAAATCTATTATGTAGGTATACCTTGCAAAAATTATTTTTTTTGGCATTGTCCTAACCCATTCCGCCAGTAATCCCACTGTAAAATGAAATTAGATTAGTTTAGCATGACTACTTTTAGTAAGTCCATGTTGGTTCTTAATGATCTGTTTTCTAGATCACAAACTGTCTCTTCAAAAATATGTGTAGAGGGGCAGCTACCGTGTTTCCCCGATAATAAGACCTATCCCAAAAATAAGCCATCCCCTTACTGTGTAAGATTCCTCTAAAATAAGCCCTATTGAGATTGCTACTGTAGTGAAGGTGATCCCCTGTGCTATTACCCTCTGTATGTACCGCCCCCCCCCTGAAACTCACGCTGCGCTCTGAGCTGCATCCGGTCAGAGCTGCAGCAGTGAGCGCGTCATCCTGTTCTTCCCCAGTGATTTGCTTATTGAATAAAGGTACATTTTTTTGTTCACATTTACCTGTTTATTAAAATTGCTGTCAATGTTTATTAAAATAAGCCCTCCCCTGAAAATAAACCCTCTGGTGTTTTTCTGTCCAAAAAAAAATTAATAAGACAGTGTCTTATTTTCGGGGAAACACGGTAGGTGGCACAGTGGATAGAGCACCCGGCCCTGGAGTCAGGAGGACCTGAGCTCAAATCTGACTTCGGACACTTAACATTTACTAGCCTTGTGACCTTGAGCAATTCTCTTAACCCCAGTTGCCTGCATTCTCCCTCCAAAAAGCAAAAAAAAAAAATGTACATAGAAACAAAACATTGTACAATGACCAACTTTAATATATTTAGCTCTTCTCAGCAATGCAATGATCTAAGACAATTCCAAAAGACTCATGCTGGAAAGTGCTATCCACAACCAGAAAGAGATCTGATAAAATCTGAATGCAGATCGAAGTTTACTATTTTCTCTCTTTTTTCTCTTTAGCTCCAGTTCTTCCTTACAACATGACTAGTGTGGAAATATATTTACTATGATTGTACATATGTGATAGCCTACATCAGATTGCATGCAGTGTTAGGGAGTGAGGAGGGAAAGGAGGGGGAGAAAATTTAAAACTCAGTCTTATAAAAGTGAATGTTAAAAACTAAAAATGAGTTAAAATTTCAATAAATAAATTGTCATATATTTGTATATGTATTGTAGAATCTCTCTATGACCTGACATCAAGCTTAATTGTTTATAGTTTTCAGAAAGGTACCTCTTTCTCATGTCTGATAAATTGAGGGAATATTTGTAAAAAATTGAGTGTTTAAAAAAAATTCACTGAGACTTAAAGCATGTCTCCTGTTGCATTTTCTCAAAGATTACTGACTGATCACAATTTCATAGTCTTAGAGTGCTCTAATGTAATTCATGTAGTCTTGATAACTTGAATTCATGGTCTTTTTTTTTTTTTTAACTATTTCTCTTCCTTGGCCTTAAATTTCTGTCCTTATATGATGTCTGTTACCTCTTTCAGGTTTTTGTCATGAAGATAATTTTCTATAACCTAGTATAACATGGACCTTGCTATGTTGTGGGTCCAAGCTAAAGCTGTGCTGTCTTTAGTATTTTTTACAGATCTTAGCTCATTCTGAGTTTTATAGCTTTTGTGACACTTCTTAGCAATTTTCCAGTCATGTTATGTATCTTTGATTATGTGCTTTTTCATTTTTTTATATTTAATTTTAAAATCCAATGTTAGAGAACTCTCTGTTCAGTTATATTAGTTTCTTCATTCAACATTAAGTACCTAAATGTGCAATACTTTGTGCTAAGTGCAATGATAAATAAGATAAAATTACTTCTGCGCAAAAGGTGCATTTGCTTGTGTCACATTTCAGTTTACAACTTGTCTCCTTTTGAGTTAAATGTGTAAACAATGTGTGTAGTTTTGTGCTTGATCTGAGGAATAATTTCTATATTACATTACTTTCTTCATGGAATTTTAACTTTTTTTAGTCACATAAGATTTAGTTAAATTTAATTATAATATTAGGATTATAAGATTGTAAAATATTAGCAAGATCATTGCATTGCAGATAATTTTAGGAATAATTTAATTTTTCAGAACTTTCGAGCATGCTGTTTTAGCTGCAGGAACAGATTTCCGATCTGACAGATTATGGGAAATGTACATAAACTGGGAAAATGAACAGGGAAATCTGAGAGAGGTTACAACTATATATGATCGTATTCTTGGTATTCCAACACAACTCTATAGTCATCATTTCCAGAGGTAAGTAGAAAAACTAGGGATTTTAAGGTGCTTTAAAAATACTTGGTTGTGGGGCAGCTAGGTGGCATAATGAATAGAGCACTGGCCATGGAATCAGGAGGACCTGAGTTCAAATCCGGCCTCAGCCACTTAAAAAAAAAAAAAAAACTAGCCAGGTGACCTTGGTCAAGTCACTTAACCCCAATTCCCTTGTCTCCACCCCAATAAATAAACAAACAACTAAATAAATGAATGAATGGTAAAGAATAATTAGTTGTGAGAAGTACTTTCTGAATGTTTTGTATAGTACCTTCAAGTGTATTACAGTGGATATATTGGATTTTGAATCAGAAGACCCTGGTGTGGGTCTTGGCTGTGTTATTTAATCACTATTATAAGTTTGCACAATTTACTTTCAAAAATCCGTTAATTATAGTGCCTGTTTTTTAAATTGGTCAAAAGCACTTTCAAGATAGTAACTGAGTATATTGATTGTAAAATCTTCTTTTTTACTTTTCAAAGAAGAAAACATGGTCTAGACATGTTATGATAATATTGTTCTGAGTGGTGAAGAAGCTAGGAATTGAATCCAAATTTTTCTCTTTTGGTGCTGGTATTTGTATATGTATATACGCACGTGCGTACATACAGTGTATGTATAGATTTGTATGTGTCTCTGTATACACACAAAGTATCTTCTCTCTTTTTTTCCCTTCTCTTCTTTGGGTCACCTCCCCTGGCCAAGAAATGTGTTATGACTGGCAAATGTGGAGAATCAAGCACATAGGAAACACTTAACAAATGCTTTATCTATTTTTCTAAATGAACCCATAATATGAAATTTTTATTCAGAAGAATTATAGTGTTGATATCATCAAAACATTGTAAGGGAATGTTTGTCAGCATAACAAGGAAGTTATAGAGATAGGTATTAGAATTAGATTCATTAAAACTATTCTTCATGGTAAATGTCAAATTAAGCTTTTTAGGTAGGAATCTATACAATAAATAAGTTTCTTTAACTAAATTTTTCAGTAGTATTCACATCTGGGTGCACATAGGTGTCTGTTTCTCTATAAGCATGTGTAGCATTTATATGGGCAGCTAGCTAGTGGCCCAGTGGGCCTAAAGCCCGGGAAACTAGTCTTCCTGAGTTCAAATCTGGCTTCAGACACTAACTGGGTGATCCTGGTAACTTCACTTTGTTTGCCTTCACTTCCTCATCTGTAAAATGAACTGGAGAAAGAAAGAACTACTCCAGGAACTTTGCCAAGAAAACCCCAGATAGGGTAATGAAGAGTCAGACGCAAACTATTTATGTACAGTAACTTTGATTATTGATTTATTTTGTAATACAAATCCATTGTCTATGCTTTCTTCTTGATATTAACTTGGGGGGGCATAGGACAAAAACATTTATTCTAATTGTCTTTTCTCAGGGAATCTCCTGAATTTAATAAATAGATGAATAGCTTTATGAATTTTAAAAAAATCTTTAACTGACTTGAACAATACTCTCTCTTTATCTTTTTTTTTCTTTTTGGAGGGGGGATGGTAGGGCAATTGGGATTAAGTGACTTGCCCTAGGTCACATGGCTAGTTTTTGTGTTAAGTGTCTGAGGCCGCATTTGAACTCAGGTACTCCTGACTCCAGGGCAGGCGCTCTATTCACCACGTCACCTAGACAACCCTGAACAATTCTCTTTAAAGAAAGAGTCCATTGAGAGATAATGATCCATCTGAGTATTTTTAAAAGTATATAGCAAAATGAAATCAAATTTATATTTGATTTATAGGATTTATATTTTAAAAAATCTTAGTCATAATTTTGTTCATGCAGTTTTGTGTTTGTGTTAATTTATACCATTATGCTTTTATCTCTGATGCTGGTTCTTTTTTTGAATAAATTCCTCTGATACATTCAAGTTTTATCAGACTTTATTTCTCATTTTTTTAATTCTGAAAATTAAAAGGTTAATGTATATTTTCTCTAAAAGAATAAGATGTGCCAAGTCTTAAGAAATGTTTACTATATATATTATTGTATGTTCTAGGTTTAAAGAACATGTACAGAATAACTTGCCTAGAGATCTTTTAACTAGTGAGCAATTTATTCAGCTACGAAGAGAACTGGCTTCTGTAAATGGACACAGTGGTGATGATGGCCCCCCTGGTGATGATTTACCCTCTGGAATTGAAGATATAACTGATCCAGCAAAGGTAATTAAAAAGTTAAAGTTCTTCCCTTAGTATATGATAAACCCTATTTTTGCAGATTCTTCATTACAGATATAATGTATTGAATTATAAACTATCCTTTTACCAATCACTTCTAATTTTGCAGGTGAAATGATGTTAATAACAAGTGTTTCGGTTCTCTTCAAGGCAAATAATGACTAATTCCTCAGCTGCAACTTTTACATTTAAGTGTGATTTATGTAATCTGTTTATAGAAACAAGTATTTTGTATTAATTTAACATAGAAAATAAATTTTGCCTCTTAAAAATAACCAGCAAAAGAATTTCTTGATAATGTACTTACTACCTAGAAACTTGAAGAAATGCAAAAATAGTGTTTTCTGAAAATTCTGTAAGGGGTGAATTTTAACATTGATACTGTCTCTGGTAGAACGAATAGTGTTGTATAACTTTATAATTCTGAGATCAATGTAAGCTGGTATAAGTTGAAATCTGTTGATATGCTGCTATAATTTCTTCACCTCCCCCCTTTTTTCTCTCCTAAGCTAATCACTGAAATAGAAAACATGAGACATAGAATCATTGAGATTCATCAAGAAATGTTTAATTACAATGAGCATGAGGTTAGCAAAAGGTGGACCTTTGAAGAAGGCGTAAGTGTCCTTTTTTTGAAATACATATGATGTATTGAAACTTGACTTATTGTTTTATGTTTTTATATTTGTGCCTGTTTAGGAAATAAAGATGGTATACTTGTTTCCCTATCTGAAATATCTATCCTGTATATAAAGCTCATTAAAATAATTTGTTTGAATTCTAATAGGTACCATGAGTCAATCAAGATTTTATTAGAGTTCTTAGAATATTGCATAAAGTTATATAAATTGGTACGTGCTGAACTAGATCATAATCATTAGATGATGCTGAAAAGCCAAGAGTTCATGAGTAGTTTCAAAAAAAAATTTCATTATGTCTAGCTAGAATAGCTTAATATTTTAAATTATTACATTAGAATGTGTTAATGTGCCTCATAGGCAATTATACCAAGTACAGAGAATATAAATAAAAAAAAACCCCACAGAATTTTAGAGCAGGAAACCTCTTTAGACAGTAGACCAGTATTTAATTTATATTACTGAATTCACATTTGACATTTTTATGTTGAACAATATTAGTGTTTTTGCACTGCCATGCTGTTTTTTAAATTTCAGATTAAAAGACCTTATTTCCATGTGAAACCATTGGAAAAGGCCCAACTGAAAAATTGGAAAGAATACTTAGAATTTGAAATTGAAAATGGGACTCATGAGCGTGTTGTAGTTCTCTTTGAAAGATGTGTCATATCATGTGCCCTCTATGAGGACTTTTGGATTAAGGTGAGTAAATCACATGCTAATGAATTTTAATAGATTACAAACATTGATCTAGTGACTAACCTTTTTGTGCCTCTGTCGAATGTTGTTCATGTAACTATATCTGTTGCATTAGGAGATGGTCTGCTTGCAACCAGATTTGACTGCTGCATATGCCAACCTCGTTGCCTCTCTTCGTCCTTCCTTACAGAAACTAGTCTAGTGGTTCAATAAAGGTGCTGAATGGGTTTAAAAATAGAATTTTATTGTTCTGAAATGTATTTAATGGACTACTCAGTCATAAATTATTCAGTGTTTACTCTGTTTCTGTATGTAGTATGCCAAGTACATGGAAAACCATAGTATCGAAGGAGTGAGACATGTCTACAGCAGGGCTTGTACTATACATCTTCCAAAGAAACCCATGGTTCACATGCTATGGGCTGCTTTTGAAGAACAGCAGGGTAAGAATTTTCAACATCAGTTGAAATTTTATTTGTAATTTAAAGTAAAAATTAAAAAAAAAAAAGAATGGAAAGGTTATAGGAAAGGGTTTTTTTTTTAAAATATGGAATATTTACTTGATATTTCTAGGTAATATTAATGAAGCAAGGAGCATTCTAAGAACATTTGAAGAATGTGTCCTAGGATTGGCCATGGTTCGTTTGAGAAGAGTAAGTTTAGAGCGACGGCATGGAAACATGGAAGAAGCTGAGCATTTGCTTCAGGATGCTGTTAAGAATGCCAAATCAAATAATGAATCCTCGTTTTATGCTATAAAACTAGCCCGACATCTTTTCAAGATACAGAAGAACCTTCCAAAATCAAGAAAAGTGCTCTTGGAAGCCATTGAGAGAGACAAAGTATGTGTTTCTGTGTATTTCAGATTTTGAAATGGGCAAATAAATACTTGACCATACTGGCAACAGTGATGACAGGTTTGGTCTGTATGTAATATATTTTATTACTACATGAAGACACCAGTCCCTCTAAGCTGATGTTGCCAATTCTTGTTTTTAACTGTCAAACAAATATTAGAGAGGGAGGGGAAGGCATCATCTAATTGGTTAGAGAGCTGATGTTAGAGTTGAGAAGGCCTGAACTTAGACCATAGTCATTCTTGTTCTGTGACCCTTGTTACATAACCTTTCAGGGCTGTCAGCTGCCCTGCAGACTTCACAATCTCTAGTAGGATAGAGGGAATTTATTCACCTGCAGTTTCCTGTATTAGTAAAATTAGAGGTCTGATTAGTATTAAAATACAAACACACACAATAGCCTTTGTCATAAATTAATATTAATTCACCTCCTGAGTGGAGGAATCAGTTACAGATAAAAATGGAAGTGTAGCCAGGGGTGGGACATTAACTTCTTTAGTAATTTGACAGCAAAATCCTAATTTTTTGTTTAAAAGCAAAAGAAGAAAATAAAACCCAACCTTTGAAAACACTTGTTTAAAAAAATATATATGTATTGTAGCAATAGCCATAGATTTTTGTATTTAGAATGTTACTTCTAATATATAGTATGACTGTATATTGACATTTATATTTTTCTATATGGAGCAGTTTTTATTTTTATTTATTTTTTTAAAGCAATCAGGGTTAAGTAACTTGTTCAAGGTTACATGGCCAGTTATTTCTGGGTGTGGTGCTGAGTATCTGAGCCCGGGATTCGATCCCCAGGTCATCCCAACACTGGGGCTGGTGCTCTTGCTCGCTGTGCTACCTGGCCGGCCCTGGAGTGATTTTTATTACATTATATAATTTTGAATACATAGTTAGAGAATGGGGATTTGTTTTGTTTTTTTCCTGCTTCCGTCCAGGCCCTCATCACTTCATGCTTGGACTATTGGCAGTAGTCATTACTCTCTCTACCTATAGTCTCTTGTCTCTCCAATACATTGTCTGTACAGCTGCCTTGGTGCCAAAATCATTACTCTTACCATTTTATCTGCTATTTGGTAAACCCCCATGGCTCCTTAATAATTGCCTCAAGGAGAAAATAGAAATTTATTCCCTGGTAGTTAAAAGATTGATTTTATATTACTCAAACATCGCTTCTTATACACAAGTCTTTTCTGAGTCCCCTGCTTCTTGACTAGTCTGCTCTGCGTGACATTACTTTGTATGTACTGAATTTTCTGTGTATGTAGGTGTTCTTGACCTTTCCCTACTCCTTGATTTTAATAGGGTATTTATATAATTTTGTTATAATGTATTTATATTATATAACAGTATTACTATTCAAATTATTGTTGGATGCTTTTGAATTCTATATTTTAGGCAGTTAATGTTGTTGGTCTTTTTGAACAGGAGAACACAAAGTTATACCTCAACTTACTTGAAATGGAATACAGTGGGGATCTCAGACAAAATGAAGACAATATCCTCACCTGTTTTGACAAGGCTATACATGGCTCATTGCCTATTAAAATGAAAATTACATTTTCTCAGCGAAAAGTGGAGTTTCTAGAAGATTTTGGTTCTGATGTGAACAAGTAAGATTAAATCTGCTATTTGCTTGAAAGATGAATGAGTGAACTTCTAAAAATATTGAACCGTTTATGTAGTTGTGAATATTTTCCCTTCTAAATTAAATATCAAAAACCCTCCACACTAAAGCCAAGGATTGTATCAATGGTAATTTTGTTTTTTTTTCTCCTTAAAGTTCTGGATCTTTAATTTTCTGAAAGTCAGTTTTCTTGCTCAAGTTTTCTAGAAATTATTTTGGTTTATAACCCAATAAAAAGAGCTCCAGGTCATCACTTGATTATGTATGTATTTACATTAACAAAGGTGGGGGCAAGTGTAATATTTCATGTGGCTGTATTAAGGGCTAAGAGGAGCCTTATGAGAATGTTTGGGTAGTTCTCATTATCTTCCCCTTGGGGATTGCAACTAATCTCAAAACAAATAAGTAATTAAATGCCTCTTCTGTTCATCCCTCTTAGGCCATGAGAAAATAAAAAAGCAATACAATATAAGGAACCGCCCCCAAGTTGGGTAAATACACACATGATACAAGAGTTTTGACATATTTTGTCTCACATTGCTATTTAAGAAAATGTCCTGGTAGGGTTACATATCCTACAAGGGTTAGGGAAAGCAACATACTTGGTCAGCCTTGTTGAATTTTGAAGGGGCTTGGTGGAAAGGAAGGAAGGTCATTCCATATTAAAAAGAGGTAGAAATCAGTTTGGTTAAATTTTATGGTCATTAAGGAAACATGCCTAGCTACAGCGAAGGACTTGTTTGGCCAGTCAGTGGAAGATTGAATTGGTTGGGGGTGGTGGCCACATTTACTCATTGTAAGTTCTTTAAAATCAGATTTAAGAGATTTGAAGACACTGGGGAGTCACTGGAAGTGTCTACCAGAGAGAGTGACAGCTAAATCATGTAGCCACATAAAAGAAAATGTTGTAGTGAGGAAAAACTACAGTTAATGATATTTAGGCCCTCCTAGTAAGGGAGTAATTAGCAATTGGAACCTGGACTGAACTTGGGACAGTGGGAATGGATGGGAACTAAGGTATTTTGATGGAAGGAAATACAGCACTAAAATAAAGAACTCTTCGCACTTAAAATGAAATCCTAACTCTTGGAGTTCCCAGGGATTCAGGGGCTCTGGATCTGAGAATCTTTGTATAACCCTGAAGCAAGTTAAGTTACTTAGCTCTTAGTACCCTTTCTGAATTACAGAACATTTATAGATTTTCATTGGTAGAGGGAATTATCTTGCCAGCTATACCAGTGGAATTCCAAGTTATGCCCTGCAAAAAATCTCATTGCCTTAAGAAATATGTTTATGTTATAGTTTGGGGACTTAGTAATTGAAGAGCAAAGACTAAAAGGTGTCAAAACAGATCAGAAAGAATTTCAAAAGAGGACACAAGCAGTGTTGGTATGATGATGTTATGTTTAATATATACTTTAAAAAATCTGTACCAGAGATTCATAGTTTTGTGCATAAATCTTTTGTTTCTGTTCTTTGTACACAAAAATGTTCATTTTGCTGCCTGATTTTTATGAAATTCGTAAAAATTAAGGAAAAAACTTTTGCTCCAAAATTTGTAATTTAGAGGAGTATTTATTTTCTGATAAAGTTCAGTTTAAAAAAAAATTTAATAGGTTTTTATTTAAATTTAGTGTAGTTCATCATTGCTTTAAAATTAATGATTTCATTCTTTTACTTAAATAGAAACCACAATGGTAAGAGATCTGGTTTCACTTATAAAATCTTCAACTTGTCCATGGAATTTAGATTAATGTCTTTCATTTTTAGTTTTTGTTTTTGTTATCTTGGCACCCAGCACCTAATAGAGGCTCAATTAATGTTTATTGGTTGTTTTTTATACTTCTAAATATCCTTGTTGGTGGTCAGTGTGAGAATTCCATTCAGTGGTCCATTGCCCATATGGATGGAGAGAGAAATTCAAGATTTAGAGCTAGAAGTACAGTATGTCCCAGAAGTCTTAGTGCCATTTTAAGCTTAAATACTACCTAAAAGCTTAAAGCAACACTAAGACTTTTGGGATACTCAATATGTAGTCCAGTCCTTATTTTGCAGGTAAGGATGTAGTCCCAGAGAGGTCGAAGTTATTATCAAGATTACTTAATAAGTTAGCCCAGCCGGGATTCTATTTGAGTAAAATCCAGAGTTCTTTCTCCTGTTATACCATGCTGTCTTTTGTAATTCTTTCTCATATTTTCCTTTAAGTCATATAAAGAGAGCTATATCTAACATGTTATGGCCTGTCATCAGACCCTGTGATATTACAATACTGTATGAAGTCTTGTTAGTATTTTTTTTCTATTTGCTTTTGCATCCCAGTCTCCCATTCACAATTACATTTCTTGATGATATATTTCTATTTTCCTATTTCTTGGCCTCAGCTTGTTGTTAATGTTTATGATGCATCTGATCTACACCCGCCTAGTGTCTTTCCATTGTGCTTTTAGTGCCCTGTTCTTTGTAGAAGCGATATATTCTTGATTTACAATCCTGTAAGAATGATGTTCAGTCCAGCATGTTCTCTTGCATTCTAGGCCCATATCATTGTTCACATGTGAGTCCTATCATCCATGTCACACACCTTGACTGTGGGTATATCTCAAGGGTCTGTCTTGGACTCTCTTTTTATATACGGTCTTGGTGACCTCGTCTGTTCCTAAGGGTTTGTCGTCTGTATTTAGAAAACTCCCACATCTGTTTATCTAACCCAAGTCAGTCTTCTAAACTCCAGCCCCATATCTCCGAGGTCACATGGGAAATCTTAAACTAGATGGTCTGTAGATGCATCAAACCTAATATGTGTAAAACGTCTCACTATCTTCGCCTCCACTTTCAGACTCGGCTGTTTTCTTGCAAGGACATCACCGTCCTTCCAGTCTTTAGGGCTCTCCTTAATCCCTCCCTCCCTCCCTCTCATACATGCAGATGGCCATGCATGAAGTGCAGTTCTTTCTCATCTCGGCCTCTTGACATGCCTTGTGATTTCAGAATTCCATTCCTTCTGGCTTTGTGTCCCCTTCACCATCGTTCATTCCAGCTGGTACAATCCACCCTTACAGCCTGACTAATGTCTAATGTGAAAGTATTTACAGATCCTATACTTGGCTATAAGCCGCCATGGGGGGGAGGGGAGGGAGGGGGACAAAATGTGAAACTCAAGGAATTGTGGGATTGAATCCTGTAAACTAAAAGGAAACAAACAAATTAATAAAAAAAAACCATTACCTTCCACATAAAGCCTGTCCTGATGCCCATGCTCAGCTTAGTGCCCTTGCTCCACCAAAGCACCTTGATAGACATTTTGTATACTTTATTAGGAACGTGCTTTCTCCTCTGATAGAACGCTAGCTCCTTGAGGACAGGGGTTTTAATATTTGTTTTCTGTATGCTTAGCACCCAGCATAAGGGCTAATAAATATTTCATAGAAGTTTAAGAAACGTATATTTTATTACATCAGCATATTAAATCTATTAGCCAGCTCTTTAGTACTGTAAGTTACAGGGATGGTCCCGACCTGCTCTGGTATGAAGGAAGGTCCCTGTACCATTGAATTCAAAGGTACAGTCCCTAATGCTTACTGCTTAAATATCCTACAAATTTAATGTGGTCCCAGAATTGGTTATGAACCTTAGTTGCAAATCAAGACCTAAAGAAAATCTACAGAAGAACTTGTTAAGACCCATAGATTAACTCAGCATGTCACTCTTTGTACTTGATGACTTCAGAAGAAAAGTAGAAGGAAATTTTTGGGGAAAAAAGTTTAAAAAGTATGAGAAAGGCTTCTAGATTACACAAAAGTCTCACTTTTGTAACAAAAGGTACACTTTGTTAAAAAAAAATAATTCATAGACACTGGAAATGGTGAGTACCAATTAGCTCTGTGAAAGCTAAAATAGAATATATTTTAAGACAGAAAATAAACTTGAGGGGTGGTTAGGTGGTGCAGTGAATAGAGCACTGGCCTTGGAATCAGGAGGACCTGAGTTCAAATCCGGCCTCAGATACTTGACACACTCACTAGCCGAGTGACTTTGTGCGAGTCACTTAACCCCAATTGCCCTTCAAAAAGCAAAAAATAAAATAACCTCCCCCCCCCCAAAAAAAAGGGGGAAAAAAAAACTTGGTATTGATGTGGGAGTATCACTGAGTTGACTGTAGTTGGAAACCAACTCAGTAGACAGTTTAAAAAAAAAAAGAGTGAGATGATGTTTAATTGAGACAACTTAATCCTAACTAAACTAGTGGCAGACTGTCAAAAAATAGTGAGTGGACACAACTTATATTAATTATTATACTTTGATCCATTTTAAGAACTTCAAGGAATACATAAGGTGGTTAAGGAGGCAAACATTCTAAAGGCAAGGAGAAAAATATTATACTGTAATACCACCGAAGAGGGTAATTAAGAGAATAATAATGGCTGTTGACATCTCTACCATTTATATAAAATCTTCTTGAGACATTTTATGCGGATTAAGGATAGCAATCACAGCTTTACCAGTTCACAAGTAATGAAGAGAATACAAGACTGCACATAATCACTGTGGTCATTTGCAGATTAAAAAAAGAAACAAACCCACAACATCCTTTACTGTGAAAGACTTTTACAGCAAGGTTCTCCCATAGGTGTGTCCACATCATTCATGCTTCCTTGAAAGATCTTCTAACAGAAACAAGCCTATTCAATAACCTTCTGGTCATAAACACCAAGACAAGGCATGAGAGACCGAAGATGTAGGCTTGCCCAAATTGTTCTGCAGTGTAGTGGAGGTGATGAGGCTGCGAGTCCCAAGGTGAAAAGGGATTCTCTGTGGATGGTGAGACTGTCTAGGTTTGCTCTGGCTTGCAGATGATATTGTGCTGATTGCATCAAGACCCAGAACACTGAAGAGAATCCTCAAAGGGACCTGGATTGACCATCCACACAGCAAGGACTAAGTGGATGAAGAATATCTATTGCCTAAACTCCAGCAAGCATTTGTTTGCACAACCTATGTAGCTCACCCACCACTGTGTGTCTGGGACACATCTGTGTTCAGACGGACGGAATTGATTGTGAGGAGGAGAGTAAGCTGCTCTACTGTTTTCTTGCCTTTGGAAAATCACAAAGTTCTTTTCATAAACCCAAGCTTCCCATGAAGGACAATACTAGCACTCTACCATTGTTGGCATATGGCAGCAAGACATGGAATACGACATTCACCGGAGAAGTAAAAATGAGTATCAGTCACACAAAGGGTGTGAGTAGGTTGCAGTTTTTAGTCAGTGAAGAACTCTGAAGAACAGGAGTAAAAGGATGATTCTCAGGGAACTGAATGGCAGAAAGAAGATGGGCTAGTGATGTGGTAAAGGAATAACAGGTAGACACTCAGAGTGCTTCAGAGGTGTCAGGAGAAAGTGAAGAACTCTCTATATAGCACACTGAGTGCTCCCCCACATTGAACTTTCAGGAGAACATGAACAGCAGTTGTGCATGACAGGCCAGGCATTGATGAACTGCATTCTGCATTATTAGAGGAAACTGCAGTTATTCTGATCACTGATCCTAATGAGTAATAAAAAATTAAAGTATATTTTACTAATTTTGGCTTGACCCAAAGATAGGGAATTATTTTTTTTTAAGAAAACATTCATATTATAGATGAAATTAAAAAGACAAAAGGAAGTTGCTGCTGAATGTAAGAAAAATGATTCAGAGATTCTCGTGGAGGTGAATAGCCTTTCACAGAGATGTTTTTGTTTTTGATGAGTCCAAAGGCAACAGGAAACATCATTTCAGAGGGCAATGAGGTTTTGAAAAAAAACCATGAAGACAGTTGCAACTTCTGGGCCAAAACCTAGACCACTTTGCCCTAGCCCAGCCCTCACTTCTTACAGTTGAAGAAATTGAGACCCATAGTGCCCAACTGAAGCTTACACAGGTAGTACATGGGTAGAAGAGCCTCAAAAATGCTTTTCTTCATTTTATAAAAGTGTTGTTTTGGCCAAATAATTCATCATCCAACCTGGTTTCTTGTATATCTTTACTGTAATTTGCTAGTCTGATTCTCAGAAAACAAACATCTGGAAGCAAGGGTATGACCTACCAGTATTTGCTTTGCTAGAAAAAATCTCAAGAACTGGAATCACAGGTATCAGAGTGGGTATCTTTTCTGAACCTCAATACTCCACAGTTCCTTGGTGCTATGTTGTATGATTATTTTAGGTTAGCTTGTCAAAAACTTGTGAAATGAAAGTTATACATACCCCTGATCTAGCTTGTATTTCTGCAAAAATAGTATAGTTTAAAAAAACTATATGACTTGGATAAAAATTTTTTCCTTTTTTACTACTTGCACCATTACATAAAAAATGCCTTTTGTGACTAATGATTTTGGAGTTTTTGTTTTGAGGCACAAGTATTGATAAAAGTAAATGAAGGATTGAAGGTAGGAAATCTCTGGTTATTAAATGGTTGCCATTCATAGGCTTTTGAGTGCCAGAAATCTTGTTACAAATCACATAGATTATCATAGACACTGTTACGATTAGTCTGGGCTTTCCATTTTGTTTGTCCTGTGCCAACGAATCCTGTTAACTTTTGTGTATGTTTGGCAATGTTGCAAGTGTGAGGAGTCCAGAGAAGTGTAAAGAGGAACTTGCTGTCAGTGAGGGTTGGAAACTTCTTGGTTTTCATTTAACGTAGGTTTTCTCTTCTAAATTACAAAACAAATTTCCGTTGCTGTCACAAAGCTTGAAGACCTTACACGTTTGAAATACAAACGCAGACTTTCAGGAAGAAATAATCATTCCCGCTGCCGCTTAAAGCATCTTTCTCTGTTTAGACTTCTGCATGCTTATGATGAACATCAGATACTCCTGAAAGAACAAGACTCCCTGAAGAGGAAGGCGGAGAATGGGTACGTGATACCGTAAGGCCGAGCGGCTCCTTACACGCCCCAGCTAACGTCCCCGAGGGCTGCTCTTAACCCATAACCACTGGGTTCAAGTCCTGCCTTTGATGGTTTATTACATTATGACCAACCTCTCAGGGCCCGTTTTTTTTTATTTGTTAAATGAAGAGGGTTAAAAAACCCTTCTACCTCCACATCTATAATCTTGTGAATATACAGATCACAAATTAGGTGTGTCCGTTCCTATGGAAGAGAAATTGTCCCAACGTTCTCTTTTTGGTTAAGAAGTAATTTTTCTGAACATAGAAAAATCATTTTAAAGTCAATCTACATAGAAGAAAGTTACGTAGAATCCAGAATCGGCACCAGTATTTATCAGCGAGGGCATGAACATTATTGCTCCTTCATCATGCTGGATTTAAACTGGTTGAAAACCATGGATATGCTTTTTAAAACTTAACGAATATAGAACTTCATGGTCTTGCTGAGCAGAATTTTGAAATACTAAGTAATTTTTATTTGTTTTAATAGGGCAGAAGAGCCAGATGAAAAAAAAGTACACACAGAAGATGCAACTTTAGCGTCAACTCAAATGATTGATGGCGACATCCAAGCTAACCAAGCTGCATATAATTATAGTGCCTGGTATCAAGTAAGTATAAACAGTTCAGATTTGGGACTTTTTTATCTTTCCCACTGATTTTGTAGACATGGCAGTATGTCAGGGACCTATGTATTTACGTATACTCCTGTTAAATTGTAAACTTTCTGAGAAAAGCCATCATTTTGATTTTTTTTGTTTTTGTATTTTCAACTAAGAGAATTTGAGTACATAGCAATAGTGCCTATCATATTGCAGGTGCTTAATAAATAGTTGTTTTGATCTGTTTTTGTCAGTATGAGAACTTATTCTATATAATGCAGATTTTAACTTCTCTATAAAGGTCTTAGAGGTGGTTAGAAAAGTTGTGATTTGCCCATGAGTTATTGTAGGAGTCAGAGGTGGGTTTTTGAAATGCTACACTGACTTTTCTTCACATGGACTTGATAGTGTATTCCTAATTCTGAGCATAGGCTTTATATTTGTTTTTAGAGCCGTAGCTAATTTTGTTAGGGTATTTTTTGATTTACTGAATTAGGAGAAATATTTGATTCCAGTTCTGCTGTGCTTTGAGGAAGTGGGGGAGTTAACTAAAGTTTGTGTTTCGGACCATCTGTAAAATGGAGGAGTTGAAATTAGCTTCCTTCTCTCTTTAAAAATTATATAATTTTGATAATTTTATATAATTTTGACAATTTATTTCATGATAAAAATAACCAGATAACTTAATTTTTTTTTCTTTACAGTATAATTACCAGAATCCCTGGAATTATGGACAGTATTATCCTCCCCCTCCAACCTGATGGAAGAGTTTTTTTTATTTCATAATTGGTATTTTTTGGGGTGTGGGAAAATACTTTTTTTTAAAAATGAGGGGTATAAACAAAACATAATTTGATAACTTGTCTTCCCTGTTCATATGTAACATGATTTACTTAGTAATTGGGACAATATTTCACTAATTTTTGCATTAAGTGGTCTAGAATTCTCAACACATTTGAAACCCGGTCTAGTAGCCTTAAAGGAGAAAAAAAACTGAACCAAAAATCATGTCAGTATAGCAAGTAATTCTGAATGATTTCAGACTTTGAACCTAAAAAGGGTTGTGTCCAGGCCATGTTCCAGTGCATCTACTTATAGAAATACAAAGATCTAATCCTGAAATGGATTTTCAGAAGTTATAAAATGTAATAATATTTGCATCCCTTTCAAAATGAAAATCATTAAAAATACGGTGTTTCAGATAGACTTTTGTATGTAGAATGTTCATGTATAACGTGTGAGCAGACTTTTTTGATCAAACTGATCATTTTCATTTTCGTAATAAAACAAGGACTTCTGTAACAGTTGCATATGAATCGGTTTTTTAAAAAACATTTTAGAAATTAAACTTGTGCCAATTAAAGCAGGCAACAAGCTGGGTGAGACATTTTCCTATTCTTTATTAATTTTACTTAAAATGCCAAAAAAAACTCTGCTCCTTGCATAATCTTTATTGTATACAGGTCCAGGGAAGGTTTGCCTTGCTCATACTAAGAGAAGGATTTAAAACTATATCCCCAACTCTTTAGCCACCTGGCTAAGCACTCAAAATCTTTCAATATTTACAACCAGCAAGGAAAGCTGTACCCACAATATAATTACAGATGCAGTGATGTTTTTAAGGGAGAGAACCTAATCTGTATCCAGTTTGCTGAAAACTTTGATTACCTTTATGAATAGCTAACATGAGGCATCGTAATAGGCAAATTTCTTAGTTATGATTATCCTTTAAAAACTTAAAAAAAAAAAAAAACCCACACCTGTTTTTAAAGGATTTAAAGTGTTTAATCTGGTTTAAGTCACAAGATTAAATTATGAGTGAGGAAATACTTAAAACATACACGGGGCTAGGTGGTGTAGTGTGCCGGCACTGGAGTCAGAAGGACCAAAATCTGGCCTTAATACACACCAAAAAAACTAGCCATGTGACCCTTGGGTAAGTCACTTCTCCCTCAAAAAAAGACCCCAACAAAACAAAAAAACCATACACCAGAAGGTATCTTGCATGCAGCCCCAAAAAATTCAGTGAGCCATCACAGTTATTTGTATTCAGGGTTTTATACATGGTTATTAAATAATAGAAAACTCAACCCCCCAATCAGTCTTGTACAAATAGCCTCAACACGCTCAACTTGAGGGATTTAATCTGTTTTCTCCACCCCCAAGAATAAAAGTCAGTTTGATTCTTCAAGTACAAGTACAAGGCCACAGGTAGTTCAGTCAGTAAAACATTTATCACTTCAATCAATGTCCACTAATTCCACTTCAAAATAGAGTTTTGCATTGGGTGGAATTCTGTTTGAAAAGTCAAGGTAAATAAATCAAGACATTTATTTTCATCACAATAGTACAAAGCCAAAAAAATGATCTGATTTTATTCTCTGTTGTATATAAATCAGAAGAGCTACTGTGGACTATCTGAAAATGCTACAGATTTTTTGGGATATATATTACCTAATACTTAAGACTTCTCTTCTAAGTGAAGTGGTGAAGTTTTTCACCCAAGGAAAAGAGGCCCCTGGAGTATCTTGAATCATAATTGCCTCTGTCCATGGTAGAACTGTCAAATTATATGTGTGGTAGGCTAAAGCACTGCATGCTGGTAATCCTAAATACTTTCTCCCATATTCCAGGGTAGGCTTAATAAACCTTTTTTATTAAAATCTTTTTTCCCTTTCCTACTCCAAGTGAGTAAAAGGAGAAAAGTACTTAGTTTTACAAAATGTAATATGAGTTAGTGCTCGAAAGGATAGGTGATATGGCATTCCTTTCTAGCTAGCAAACTCCTGCTTCAAAAAGTAACTATTACTAAAGAGATATCCTACTGCACCAAGTAGGAGGTTGAATTTCTCTTCTCTATTTGAAAGGAAAAAGGATACTTTGCATCAGGCTGTCCTTTCTTGCCATAAGCCCATTCAGGTTCAATCTCTAGGTGAGCTTTTTCTCCTTTACTCATTGTTAAGAGTGCTTCATCCCACTAAAAGTGAAAACAAAGAAAACATGACAAACTTAAAAAAAAAATCTTAGGTAGAAACTAGATAGAAATAATGATTTTTCTAAACAAGGGGAGTAGACATAGATCTAGGTGGTTACTATGTCTTGTGAGAAACATTAAGCCTCTTTTTTTTACCAAGGGCTTATTTTTATAACAGACTTTTTGGTCTAAACACTTGTTTACTACACTACATTAACCTTCCTTTATAGAAACACAAGGTTTTTAAAATATTAAGTCCTCCCCACCCTGTTCCCCATTCTGGTTCTTAAAGTGATTTATGAGGGGGAAAAATAAGTTATAATATGCAAAAGCTTACAAGGCACACAGAATCAATTCTCAGTCTAAATGTGGCTATGATATTACTATCTCAAACACTATAATCTCAAAATACAGCAAGCAGTATGCTTGGAAGAAAGGGGAAAATCTGTAATATGTAGAAGGAAGGGCCTTAAAGGGCAGCAGAAATGTAAGATAAGTAAACGTAAGTAAGCCCATCTTACTTTAGCCATACCTATCATTTTTAAGTTGTATAGTTTACAAAACTTATCCTGGACACTCGTAATCAATCAAGAAGTTTATTAAGCACTTGTTTACTTACATGTCAGACCCTGTGATAGGGATACAAATATAAGGAATGAAAAATCCCAAATGTTATTCATTAAAACGAACATCTATAGTAGCTGATTTTGATGAAAAATTCTGTACTTAAGTTTCCATATTACTAGTTGAAGACCTGACTGAACAGAACTTGAAAGTTACGTTACATGCCTCACGCAATATAAGATGGTATATACTTCAATGAAATCCCATTGTTGAGCTTGTATTTGAAGGATAAGAGACAGAAAAGAGATTGCAGAAAATCTCAAGTAGCAAAAATTGAGACCTGTCCCTATGCATCAACGTGGCAAACTATCACTTGATTCTTTTCTACAGTTAGAGCATTAAGGGAGGTCGTCCAACCCCCCTCATTATACAGATGAAGTAAAAATTAAAATCCATGTCTTCCTGGCTCTAACTTGAGGCACTGTCCACAACTCTGCTGTCTACTGGGAAGCTACATAAAAGAGAGGCAGTTACTAAGTTAAAGGCCCAAATAATATTTATAGGGAATCATTCCCAAATTATTCAGGTATATAAAACTTTGAAAATTTACAAAAAAAAAAAAAAAGCAAAATCCAAATTCATTGCCTTACTAAGTTAAATGACACCAAATTCCTGTTCACTTTTTGGGCATCCGAAGAGTACATCTAAGGAAAGAATGATGCCAAATTAAGTGCAAGGATGGCATCTTATATCTTTGATATAAGCACAATACCTTCTATGGGACAGCACTGCAAGTATATGTTGAAATTACTTACTCCTCTGATAACTTTACCCACTCCAACTTTAAAACTTAGAGGCTTAGCATTCTTTTTCTTCTTTGCACCTGTAAAACAATTTTTAAGATATGATCTATTTTTTTGAGAACTTGATTTTTTTATTTAAACAGTAGACCAATTACATTCTTGCTGATGTCGTGATGCAGGCTTTTTGGTAGTGTAAAAGCCAAAAAATCAGATGACTCAGAATTCTGTATTATGTTTTAAATATTCAAGCTTAACGAAGCTTTATTTGTTTTTGTTTGTTCTATTAGGCTTAGTCAAAGTATTTCAGGCCCTAAAATGCTGCATCATTAGGATTCTCATTTCTATTCAGATTTTGAATTAACCTATCTATATCAGCCATGTTGAAGGCACAGTGCTATCAACAGCCTATAGTCAGTCAGTGAAAAGGAGACTTGTTAATAAGACATCTTTTGTTTATATATTGTTTTATGGTTACAAAGCATTTTCATGTAATTTAATTTTCAGAATAGTTTGTACAGAAGTGCTGGTGTTTTTATCCCCATTTTACAAATGAGGGAACAGACTCAAGAGGTCAGCTCTTGCACAGACTAGAAATCAAGGTTTCTTGACTACAAGTTCAGTGTAGTTTGAAGTAAACTGATGGTTCCCAACCTGTGGGCCAGGCAAGGACCCTTTTTTGGGGGGGGGGGGGGGGGGAGGTGAGAATGAAATTAAGGCCAGAAGAGAATGGAATAGCAAAATTATTACAGGGGTCTTCAGATCCACATATGTACTGAGCATTGTCATTTTTTAAAAAAAACTTTAGTATATAAAAATGCAGCATGGCTCATCTATGTTATTACCAATTTAAAAATGTATATAGATACTGTTATGATTACTAAAAGTCATTAAAAGTTTTTAATTCATAATAACTTTTTGTCATTATGCTTTTTCTTAATGAATGGGTAGTAATACTACAAGGTGGGGATGGCATCATCCATGAAATGTGTTGATATGAAAACAATCCGCACCAGAATCTTCTTGCACCTGGATTCTAGGTTAAAAAAACAGACTCTTGAAAGTAGATAATAAAAAGTCAGTGGCTACTCCCTGATATCTCCCCATCACAGTATGTATTTCAAGTAAACCAAATCCCAGCAAGACTTACTAGTTTGAATATTAGTATCAAAAACAGTTCCATCCTGTAATGTTCCTGTGTACCAGCAATGAACAATGTCTCCTTTTTTGGGAAAGTTAGTCTTATCTCCCTTCTTAAGAATAGATTTTGTATATTTTGGTGGACCCTAAATAAAAGATAGAAACACAGAGAATTGGCACCAATTTAGCCTCTTTTTAAAAAATTCCCATAGAAATTTCTCAATATTTAAATATATCTAAATCAACTCTAAAAAAGCCAAAGAAATCAAAATGTTGCCAAGTTAGACTATCATTAACTGATACTATAGTAGATACTTTCCAGTAGAAACTGGACAGGACCACATTCATATCATGTCATATCTAAAATCTGAAGGTTGTACAAAACCACCAGTGTTGAGAATACTTTGAATTTTACTTATTTATAATTCCCAATTATAAGTATATGTGTAGGGTAATGACTTCCAATATTTTTTTTGCATGAATATACAGATCAATATTTTTTTTTTTAAGCAATCAGGGTTAAGTAACTTGCTCAAGGTTACACGGCCAGTTATTTCTGGGTGTGGTGCTGAGTGTCTGAGCCCGGGATTCGATCTCCAGGTCGTCCCAACACTGGAGCTGATGCTCTTACTCGCTGAGCCACCTGGCCGCCCCTAAGCAATTGGGGTTAAGTAACTTGCTCAAGGTTACACGGCCAGGTGTTTCTGGGTGAGTGCTAAGTGTCTGAGCCCGGGATTCGATCTCCAGGTCTTCTCAACACTGGAGCCGGTGCTCTTACTTGCTGTGCTACCTGGCCGCCCCTTACAGATCAATTTTTGAATGATTAAAAGTAGCCCAACAATACCTTTTTCAAGTCAGATGTACTAGAGTTATTTAATTTCTGAAGTGTCTTTTTGTATAACAGAAGAACATTAAAAATTTGTGTCCATAATTTCAGAGTTGATTTGGTTTCATAAATATTACTACATAGCTGAGAACTCGACCTGTCAATACAATTAATTTCAAACATTTATTATATGTCTACTAAGTTGCAAGGCATTGGAGTTACAAATTTAAAGCAGAAGAAATCCAAGCCTAGAAAATAGAACTGAAAACTCCCTCAAATGAAGTATGAAAAATGACAGTAATAGTTATGTGATGAGGTACAATTGTGCTTGCTATAACTCAAAAGATGTTAAATTTAATCCATCTATCCCAAAATGATTACTGAAACTCTCAACAGTTCTTAACATGACAGTGAATCAAACAATAGATAATAATCCATTAGTTTTAATAATATTTCACACAAATTATATACCTTTTAAGCTTTTGATCCTGAAAATTTATCCATAAATCACATTTTTATTTTAGTCACATGATTTATAATCAATTTTTTGCAAATAAACTTAGCTTATATCAGATAATCTCATAATTTGCTTTTTGTATAAAAAAATGTTCTCTATATTTTACTTCCTTAAAATGAAGTTGATACCAAATTTCAAACATTAAAAACTGCTTATCCTCAAAATACCAAAGTATAAACATCCTAGGATTGGGATAGTGCCTTAATCATCTTTGTGTTTCCTCCTACACTAAGCATGGTAAACTTGATAAATTTAAACTCAAAATTACTGTTACTTTCTATATTTTCACTTTCTTCATTTCTCTTGTAGACCCCTCCTTCAATTCTGTTTCCTCCCTCAAAACACAACTAGTATGGAAATATGCACCACATAACTGCACACACTACCCATATCAAACTGCCCTACTGTCCCAGGGAGAAAGAAAATCTGGAACTCAAAATGAATGTTAAAAACTGTCCCCACATGCAACTGGGAAAAACAAAATGCTTTAAAAGAAAAAAAAAAGACCTCCATGATACTTTTTCTACTATGCACCTACTGTGTGCCAGCCAAAGACAGTCCTTATACTCAAGCTTACTGCTGCTTTCTTTTTGACAAGTTGGGGTATAAAGTACTGTTCTACACGTTTGTAAATAAAAGATTTTTAGCAACATTTCCAAGAGCAGAGTCTTTCAAAAAGGAGTATTTTCTAAAGAGAAATTTTAAAAATTTAAAATGTAAAAATATTTAAAAAATTTACTTGTAAATTATAACACACTAGTTGTTGATTCTGTTAATGTGTCTCTCAAATCCATCATCACTCACATAACCATCATTAGTTCAGGGCCTCACTTTTGCAATAGCTTCCTGAGTCATCTTTCCTTACAAAAATTCATCTTCTACATAGTTGCTAAAATGCTCTTTGTCCTATGAAACAGTCTGACCATGTCTCTCCCCTATAAGGTCCTTCACAGCCTTACATCTTTATGACCAGCACCATGCCGGGCACACAGCACTGAAGTGACTGGTGACTGTACAAATGATCTAGAAGGCCTAAGATTAATAAAACGATATCCAAAACTTACGCTGCTACACATTTCAAAAGGCCTTCAGTTCTGCAGGGACACTGAATTAAGTGTTCAAAATGCAGATGCTTTTATGAATAATGAACCTATTTGTATCACAGAAAAGCTTCTCTTCTGGAGCTACAGATTACCATGACATCCTTTAGTTCATCCTTACTGATAATCCTAGAATCGTAGCCTCAAAATGTATAAAATTAAAGCTAATAGTGTATTCTGGACATTATACTGGTGAAGGGCTGCTTGGTCGATCTTCCCATATTATAAAAAATAATGGTTATGAAATTTTTAATCCCCAGCATTTTACACTAAATAATTTTAATCTTTTGTTAAGTCATTTTTCAGTCACGTCAGACTCTGTGCCTCCATTCTGGGGGTTTTCTTGGCAGAGATGCTGCAGTGGTTTGCCATTTCCTTCTCTAGCTCATTTTACAGCTGAGGAAACTGAGACAAACAGAGTTAAGTGACTTGCCCAGAGTCATACAACTAAAAACTGAGGTCACATCTGAACTTCAGGCCCATCACTCTATCCACTGCATTGTCTAGGTGCCCCAATTTTAATCTTTAATACTTAGCAAAATAACAGACCACTTATCAAAGCTAGCTTACATGAGCGAGACTACTGAATTGACGTGTTGTGACAATACATAAAAAGAATTCCAAGATAAGAAAACAATTCTTTTTAAAGGAGTTTGTTTTCTTAGAGAAAAAGAATCCTAATAAACCATAAAAATAAATTACTTCAAAAGTAATGTTAGGGGGTGGCTAGGTGGCGCAGTTGAATAGAGCACTGGCCTTGGAGTCAGGAGGACCTCCGTTTAAATCTGGTCTCAGACACTTGGCACTTGCTAGCAGTGCAACCGTGGGCAGGTCGCTTGACCCCAGTCGCCCTGCCTTCCCCCCTCCAAAAAGAAAAAAAAGTAATGTTAAAAATCTGTAGGTTTCTTTTTTTAATAAAACTGCTTTATAATGGGAGAATGAATTAGAATTCTGATTCATAAACAGGAATCAGATTTGAAATGCTAACTACTCATTACTTTACTGGGCTTTCTGGTCACAGAAAAAAATCATTTAATCTATTTAACCCACAGCAAAGGCATACATTAAAGCAAGTATCCAGTAACAACCCATGATAGGATGGGGTGGAAGAACTTCAAATTTTGGGACTGACCTAGAATATGGAGTTTACTTCCTGGTGAACACTGTGGAATCATCTTAAAATCCACTCTGGAATTAAGTCAAAATGCTATGAGTGGCCCTGAAACTTAACAGTTTCTAAGGACTTCTTCAGAATTATATATAATAATCCACATGGTGGCCAGGTAACAGTTGCAGAATTGGTCCTTAATTAGGCTGTGCTAATGGTATTGTAAGTATAGCAATCTTATTATCATGGGTTAATTACTCCAATGTTCTATGTTTTTAAATTCCCTGCAGTAAGAGTGACTCCAAAGAAAGTGGAAAAGGACCTATATGTACATATATATTAATAATAACTTCTTTTTTTCAAATGGATCTGGAAACTAAAGGGGTGGCCATCAATTGTAGAACGGCCAAACAAATTAAAGCAGGAACATAATGGAATGCTATTTTGCCTTAATGACAAAAGAGATGGTTTCAGAGAAACCTGGGAAGACTTGTATAAATTGATAGAGTGAAGTGAGCAGAGCCAGAAGAATAATTTGTATAACACTGTAAAGACAATTTTGCTAGATTTAAGAACTTTGACCAGTAAACAATCATATTGATCATTTATACCATACACCAGGGGTGGGGAACCTGGGGCCATGTGGCCTTCTAGGTCTTCTGCGTGTGGTCTTCTGACTGGGTCCAAGTTTTACAGAACAAATCCTTTTATTAAGGGGATGTGAAGTTTGATTCAGTCAGCACGGCACATGTTCTACACCCTTGCTATACACCTATAGATTGAGAGATGATGGATTCAAGAAGCTGAATAAGAGAGAAGTGGGAAGGAGGCAGGGCTATGTGTGTTTGGGGAACAGTAAATAAATGGATTAGCTTTCTTAGAGCAGGGGAATACTGGGAAATAAGATCAGAAGAGTAGGCTGAATCCTTTTTTTTTTTTTAAGATGTCCTGGTTGGTAGGCAAGGATGTTGGATTTTATCCAACAGGCTATGACAGCCACTGAAGCTTGTTTGATGTGTGTAAAAGAATGCTTCAGGAAGATTATGCAGGCAATGATACAAAGCACCAAAAGGAAAGAAAAGAGAAGACCAGAAGGCAAGGAGAATATTTAGGAGACTGTTCAGGTATGAGGTATGATCTTACATTACACTGGTGACAGCAGGAATGGACAGGAAGGAACTGATTCAAGAGACATTAGTAACAAAGAATTGATAGAGGCAGCATGGTAGAATGAATTAAGTGCTAGACTTGGAGGCAGGAAGATCCAGAATTTATATTCTGCCTCCCCCTATCTCCTACCAGTCCCTCTTGTCTCAATAAGTACTAATTAAACAATTATTATGTGGCAAGGTATTCAAAGATAAAAATGTCCCTGCCTTCAAGAAGCCTACATTCTATTATGAAGACATTTTACATAAACCCAAGATAAATTTATAAACACACATGTATAACATAAACATGTATCTATGCATAAAAGTACAAGGTCATTTGAGGGCAAGGAAAATCAAGAAAAGCTTCATGTAGTAACTGATGCTCAAGGAAGTAAGGAATTCTAGGAGAGGAAGGTAAGAAAAATGTATTCAAAGGCACAGAGATGAGCTGGGGTAAACTGAGGAACAGCAAAAAGTAAACTTCTGAGGATAGCTTATGTAGACTGTAGGGCATGGGAAGGGGGATAACAGGTTGGAAAGGAAGACTGGGCCAGGTTGTGAAAGACTTTAAAAACTGAACAGAAGAATTCCCCTTTTGTCCTAGAGGCAACAGAAACACTGGAGTTTATTTCATAAGGAAGTAATGTGCATGAAACAGTGTTTTAGAAAGATTAATCCAGCATTGACACAGAAGATGAATTAGAAAAGGAAAAGCCTGGAAGGAGGCAAAGAACATACTTAAGATACTGCAATTGTCAAGGTTTGTCCTACGCTACAGTTGACATCAGGGACAGGATCTGAAATGTCAGCGATGAAAAGAGACAGTGCAGTACAGTGGATTTTACACTAAATTAGAGGCAAATCACACAACCACGAATTCGGGGTTTCATAACCTCCTGCCTGGACTATTACACAAGTCTTTATCCCCTACCTTTAGTGACAAAGTAAGCTCTGAAGACAGCTACCATTTTATTATTTCTAATTCTTTGTATCCTCAAGGTCTAGACCAACACCTTGCTTAATATAATAGTTATCTGAACTGAAACACTGGATATCACCCAATAAGAATATGTAATTTTAATATGATTATAAAAGGCTTCTGATTCTCCACTTGAATTAAGTGCTCAAGACTATGGGGACTGTAGGGACTCATTGGCTGAAATCCATATGAGGTGTCAGCATTGTAATCAAATCAGTAAAAAGACTGTCTTCTTGGGATGCCCATCAGTTAGGGAATGGCTGAACAAGTTGTGGTACATGAATGCAATGTAATAATACTATTGGGTTACAAGAAATGAACAGGCAGACTTAGGAAAAGGAGAGAGTTACCTCAACTTACGCTGAGTGAAGAGAGCAGAACCAGGAGAACAATGTGCACAGTGACAGCCACAATGTGAGACGACTGACTTTGATAGACTAAGTTCTTCTCAGCAGTGCAAGGGTCTAACAGACTCCAAAAGACTCAAGATGGAAAATGCTCTCCACATCCAGAGGAAGAACTATGGAGTCTGAATGCAGAGCAAAGCATCCTATTTGCTCTTTTTTTTTTTTTGAAGGGGGAAAGTAGAGCGATTGGGGTTAAGTGACTTGCCCCAGGTCACATGGCTAGTTTTTTGTGTTAAGTGTCTGAGGCTGGATTTGAACTCTGGTCCTCCTGACTCCAGGGCCAGTAGTGCTCTATTCACTGCACCACCTAGCCACCCCCTCTTTTTTTGTTCTGTAGTTTTGTTTTGTCTTTAATGTGGTTCTTCCCTTTGGTTCTAACACTTCTTTACAACATGATTAATGTAAAAATATGTTTAATATGAATGTATATGTAGAGCCTATATCAAATTGCATGCCATCTTGGGGAAGGGGAAAGGAAGAGAAGGGGAGAAAATTGAAAATTCAAAAGGTTATGGAAGTGAATGTTGAAAACTAAAAACAAATAAGTTAGAATCTTAAAAAAGTGAATGTCAAATTTTTTTTTTAGGGGCAGGTAGGTGGTTCAGTGAATAGAGCACCAGTCTGGAGTCAGGAGGACCCAAGTTCAAACCCAGCCTCAGTCACTTAACACTGACTAGCTCTGTGACCTGGGGCAAGTCACTTAACCCCAATTACCCTGCCTTTCCCTCTCCAAAACACACAAAAAAAAATCTATATGTAATTTGGAAATATTTAATGAAATAAAATTTTTTTAAAAAGGCCAGGTCAAAGACAGGTTGCAAAGAGTTTTAAATACTCAACAGAGGATTTTTCATTTTATCACAGAGGCAATAGGAAGCCACTGAAGCTTCAACAAAGGGGGCCAATCTGTGCTCTAGGAATATCAATTTGGCAGATGTATGAAGGATGAACAGGAGGAAAGAAAACCAATTAAGAAGTAACTGCAGAGTAGAGGACATGAAAGCCTGAATTAGGGTGGTGGTCTCATATACAAACACTATATATTAAAAAAAAAAAAAAAATATATATATATATATACACACATAAAACATACACATACATGTAAAGATGTTGCAGAAGTAAAATTAACAACATTTAGCAATTAATTAGATTCACCAAAATAGGTGGTGAATTTCCTGACAGAGATGATGGATTAAGATACAGATACAAGAAAAATGTTTTTGGACACAATCTATATGGAAATTTGTTTTGCTTGACTATGTCTGCTACAAAGTTTTGAGGGGTTTCTCCTCCCTGTGGAATGGGGAAGAAAAGAAATGCTTTATAATAAAAAAAATTTTTAAAGAGATAGAATGAAAAATCAAAGATGACTCCAAGGTTGTAGGTGACTTGAATTACAGTGATATCATGGAAGTCTTGAAAAATCCCTTTTCAAAGGGAAAAGGAGTTTTGTTTGGTCATGCTGTGTTTGATATGCCCATGAGGCACCAAGGTAGAGATATGGAACAGGAAATTTTGGTGATAGAGAACTGGCACTCAGAAGTGCAATGAGCTCAATAAGCAAATTTGGGAGTCTTTGTAGACAAGAAGATAACTGAACCCAAGGGAATGAACAAGATGACAAAAGGAAAGAGTAAGCACATTCATGTTAATGTGGGAAAACAAGGATGATAATCCAGCTATTCAAAGAACCAGGAGAGACCAAGGTCAGGAATACTACACCCCCATCTTGACATTCCCACTCCCTCCCCTCCCCCCCAAACTGTATATTTACATAGTATCAAATACTTCAAAGGTCAGGAAAGTCAAGTATTGAGAAAGTACCATTGGTAATTTTGGAAAAAGCAGTTATAGTTGAACAGTGGGGTCAAAAATCAAATTATAAGAGAATGAGATGTAAAATGGACAAAAAAGATAATTTTTACTGGATGTCAACCTTGGTCTGAAAGGTCCAAGGAGAAGTAAATACCTCAATCACTTATTTTAGTCCCAGAAGTTTAAGCAATAGGTTTAGGCTTCCAAGCATAGGAAAAGGGAGTTCCCAAAGATCTATTTCAATTTGCATAGAGAATCTTCAGGTTAGAAATTTGCCTGTTGGGCAAAGTCAAGATGGCAGAGTAAAAACAGGACCTCTGTACAGCTCCGGCTCCCACCACCTCCAATTCATGTAAAAGGGGACTCTACACAAACTTTGGAGCTACAGAACGCACAAAATGCCCCAGAGAAGCTAACCTCCTGCTGAGGACAGCCCGACAGGCCATCAGGAATCGGCCAGCACAGAACTCTGGGAGCCCAGCCCAGCCCCACTCCGAGGTTTTAGTCCCAGGGCGGGCCTGACCAACCACCTGCTGGAGGGACTCCCGATCACCAGCAGCTGTGGTGATCCAGAATTATCAACACACAGATGCTAAGGACAAAGTGAGAGGTCAGTGCAGTCTGGACTTTGGGACCCAGTAGCTGGGAGGGCGTTGGCCTCTTGCCCAGGGACGAGAAGCTGCTGAGGAGCTGCAGTGCAGTCTCTGCCATGTGGCAGCTTCAGCTCCTGGATTTCAGAGTGTAAGGGGACCAAGCGACCAGTCTGAGGGGTAACCGCTCTTCCTTTAACCTGCTTGGATCTGGATTGCAGTCTAGGGTGGAGGTCCTGGGGTGTGTGTCCAGCTTGCCAGAGCATGTGGAGGCTTCAGAGAGGGTACCCAATTAATACCTCTAGCAGCTGAGAAAACCCCAGTGTTTGGGATGAAAGCTCCCCTGTCTGGTGGCAGAGTCCTACTGTGGCAAAAAGCTCCAAGGGTCAAGTGACTAAGTGGCGATATGACCAGGCAAAGGAAGCAAACCAAGCAAAGCAATCCAACATTAGACTCCTATTTTGGGGATAAAAAGGATCAAAGCATGGAACAGGAGGAAGACAGTGAGTCACAACTCCTGCACCAAAACCTTTCAAGAAAAATACAAGCTGGTTACAAGCCATAGAGGACCTTAAGAAGCAGATAAGAGAAGTGGAGGAAAAACTGGGAAGAGAAATGAGAATGTTGCAAGAAAATTAAGAAATGAGAGTCAACAGCCTGACTGAGGAAAATCACACCTTAAAAAAAAAGACTAACTCAAATGGCAAAGGAGGCTCAAAAAGGCAATGATGAGAAGAATGCCTTAAAAAGCCAAATATGCCAGATGGAAAAAGAATCTCAAAAGCTCAATGAGGAGAATCATTCCTTCAGAATAAGATTGGAGCAAAGGGAAGCTAATGACTTTATGAGAAATCAAGATGCTGTTAAACAGATCCAAACAAATGAAAGAATAGAAGGCAATGTGAAATATCTCATGGGAAAAACCACTGACCTGGAAAATAGATCCAGGAGAGATCATTTAAAAATTATTGGACTACCTGAAAGCCATGATCAAAGGAAGAACCTAGAAATCATCCTCCAAGAAATTCTCAAGGAAAACTGCCCTGATGTTTTAGACCAAGAGGGCAAAATAGAGGTTGAAAGAATCCACCAATCACCCCCTGAAGAAGATCCCAAAAAGAAAACTCCTAGGAATATCATAGCCAGGTTTCGAAATTCCCAGATCAAGAAGAGAATATTATAAGCAGCCAGGAAAAATTTGAATATTGTGGAAACACAATCAGGATAACTCAGGATCTGGCAGCTTCTACACTGAGGGATCGCAGGGTTTGGAATGTGATATTCCAGAGGTCAAAGGAGCTGGGATTAAAACCAAGAGTTACCTACCCAGCAAAACTGAGTATCATGTTTCAGGGGAAAATAGGGTCATTCAGTGGAATAGAGGACTTTCAAGCATTCTTGATAAAAAAAACCAGAGTTGAATTGAAAATTTGACATTCGGATACAAGAAGCAAGACAAGCATGAGAAGGTAAACAGGGAAAAGAAATCATAAGGAACTTATCAATTTGGTTCAACTATTAACATTCCTACATGGAAAAACAATAATTGTAACTGATGAAACTTTTCTCAGTATGAATATAGTTGAAGGGAACAGAAATATATATGTCTGTATTGGAGGGTATACAGGCATATGAATATATATATGAATGTGTGTATATATGTTTACAGGTATACACAGATAGAAGGCACAGGACCAATTTAACAGGAAGGGATGATACTTAAAAGGTGAAATCAAGGGGTGGCTAGGTGGCGTAGTGAGTAGAGCGCCAGCCCTGGAGTCAGGAGGACCTGAGTTTGGTTCTGGCCTCAGACACTTAACACCCACACAAAAAAAAACTAGCCGTGTAACCTTGGGCAAGTTACTTAACCCCAATTGCCCTCCAAAAGGCAAAAAAAAAAAAAAAAGGTGAAATTGAGAGGTGAGAGAGGAATATGAGAGGAGATGGGGAGAGACAGAATGGGGTAAACTATCTCATATAGAAGAGGCAAGGGAAAATGGTTACAATGGAGGGGAAGAACAGGAAGGCAAAAGGGAATGGGTCAACATTATTCTCATTGAATTTGGCTCAGGGAGGGAATGAAATACACACTCAATAGGGTATCTCACCCTACAAGAGAGTAGGGGGGAAGGGGATGATGGAAGGGAGGACAGGCTGGGAGACAGGGAAGTTGGAAGCACCCACTTTTGAAAAGGAATGGGATCAAGTAGAGAGAGAATAGAACAAGTGGGAGGTGGGATGGGAGGGAGGGAAATATAGTCAGTGTTTTATAATATATCTACCATGGTAATGTTTTGCATTAGCTACACATGTACAACCTATACTGAATTGCTCATCTTCCCAGTAAGGGTGGGTGACAAGGGAGGAAGGGAATGAATCTGGAATTCAAAGTTTTAAAATCAAATGTTAAAAAAAAATACATATATATATATACTATTATTAATACTATTTTACATGTAATTGGGAAATAAGTTATACAGGCACTTGAGCATAGAGATCCACCATGCCCTACTGGAAAAGTCGAAGGGGGTATGGGAGAAGATATGGGAAAGAGCAGATTGGAGGAGGGGATATCCTGTGGGACTGCTATTTTGGGGTGGTGGGTATGAGAAAAATGGGGAGAAAATGTGTAACTCAAAATCTGGCGGAAATAAATGATATAATCAGAAGTTAATAAAGCATTTGAAAAATGAAAAAAAAAAAAGAAAAAAAGAAATTTGCCTGTTAAGTTTAGAAAATCTTGGGTGAGAATTGGAAATAAAAGACCAATCCAAGATTAGCTCTCCTGATTTCATTAAGTAATAATATCATTAAAATTTGTACATAAAAGCAAAAATAAAGTTGCAAAACATTTTATGACACTTTGCAGACCTCATCCAAAGTCCCTTCAGGCTTAACTTCTTTGGATTTCTCTTCATCAAGCTTCACAGTTTTCACTTGCTCTGTCACTTTGGCAACAGTCTCAGTACCTTTGAAACGCTGTAATAAAAATTCCTTACATGTTAACATATTAAAGTCAAGTTCTTTTCATGAACACTACCCCTGAGGAAGTCTGGCTATCCTTTGCCAAATGAAAAACTGTGACATGAATATATAGAATTTAACATAATTGGCCCAAGGAATATAACACATAAAAATAAATTATTCTGAAAATTTTTACTATATAAATCATGAACTAATTCTCCAAAATAACACTTGAAATAAGAACCAAAAAACAACCACATGCATATATCCCTGCGTCAGTAGGACAGAGGCAGGCAAACCCTATATAGTGCTGCCGGTGCCAGTAGCTTTGCAGTAACACCACTGCAGTGCTCCACCGTAGCATTGTTTTGTCAATTCATCTTTGGATCATTCCTGTAGACCTGTGATATTATTGTACCCAAAATCACATTTTTATAAAACAAACCGATGATGATTAAGCATCAATCAATAAGCATTTATCAGTCTACTATGTATCAGCCCCTGTGGAGGGCAGTAGTACAAAGACATAAACAATTCCAGCCCTCAAAGAATATTTATTCTTGGGGGTGAGGACTGGGGTGCAGGTTGAAGGGGGTGAAGATATGCCTATGCTACTCATTTGGTCACAAAAAAAAGGAATCCTTTCTGTTAAAGCTGCATATTCTACAATGAACAATTAGAAGGATACTTTCTGAGATTTTGTAGCCACCAGAATCTGAATGTACAGCATTAAACAGACTCAATAAAATGGAGATTCTTAACCTTTTCTGTGTCATGGATGCCTCTGTTGACAGACCCCTTGTAAGAATAATGGCTTTTAAATGTAAACAAAACAGAGAGCATTACAAGGGAAACTAACTATATGAAAACATTTACTTTTAAAAAACAGACAAGGTTAAGAACCTTTGCATCAAAAGGAAGAGTGTTGATTTTACCAAGGCATTTTTTGGTTTCACGATGAAGGAACTTCTGTCTACCAGTATAATATGCCCCTGATCTGTTGAGTGGTAACAATAGCTAATATTTATGTAAGAGCTTGATGTTAAAGTGTTACCCACTCCATCCTACCCCCAGAGGCTCAGAGATGAAGCTTCATTCAGCCAGTATAGAGACAGGATGCCAATGCATGCCCTTGAGAGTATGTACCCTGTATATTATATATACCTACTATGCTACATATCTCGTCTATATACCTGAGAGTATATACATTATATGACCCCCTTCCGGTGAGACTCAGCTGCAGAAAGCTGCTGCTTCAGTAATCTGATAGTCACGCCTTGTGTCCCATTTCACACCCATCATCTCCAGACTCATTGACCATAAAGCCCAGGCCTCGTCGTCTAGCATGTGCAGCTGTCACCCATCTGCGCGTCTCGCCCAGTCAGCAGGTGCCACAGGGACTGACAGCCACACCTACACCCCTGCACAGCTCGGCAATCGCGGCTCCGACGCATCTGCTCGCACGCCCACGGAAGCTCGCCCCAAAGAACGCGAGGCCGGAGATGGTCATCTGAACGCAGAGGGTGGAGACACTCACCTGGCTCTCAAAAAGGTGGTTGTAGGCTGTGACTAGGTGGTCCTTGTTCGCCGTCTTGGCCACGTTCTTTATGTTTCCCAGTAGCTTATGTTCTGCAAGAAACTATTGGGAGCAAAGGCCCCCGTCACGGGGTGGCCTCCACGAAGTGCCGGCCTCTGGGAACCCCCAGCTCCCCTCGCCCCCTCCCCGTCCCAAGTGACTTGCTCTAAGGCTGCTGTGCCCCCCCCCCCCCCCACGAGAAGGCCAGCTCGGGGGCCTGACGGGCACAGAAGGACGACAGGAGAGCTCTTTTTTCTCTTGTGTTTATCACAATGTGAGTTTTCAATGTTATTATTACGTGGGGAGGGCCTTAGGGTCGAGTGACTCAGGCCCCACCGCCCGCAGGGGCCGTGTTCCGGGCACCGGGCCGCGCGCCTGCCCCGGCCTGGGGAGCCACCGAGGCAGAAGGGTCGCCGCGCCGGCGCCGGTGCCGGCTTTGCGGATTAATGCCTGATGCGTCCGCTAACTCGGGAACTGGCTACCGTGGGGGCGCGGCGGTGTAACCGCCTCACAGCGGAGGCCCGCGCGGACCCCGAGGCGCCCCGCTCCGTCTGTGTCCGAACTCGGCCGGGAGCCCCGAGGGGCGCCGCGCGCGGCTCATCGTCTGCGCAAGCCGGGGTCTGGCCTCCGACAAGCTTCCGCCCGGTGCCCCCCGGCGCCACCCGGACTGGCCTCGAGAGGTCGCGCGGGCCTGGAGGGACGGGCCCCGGGCCCGGGAGAGAGAGCGCCGGCCCCTCCGCGCATGAACACTTCAGGGAAGGAGCTTCCTCGGGTGTGACGGAAGGGAAACGGGGCTACACCAAAAGAATCTAAAATGGGGGAGCACGGGCCAGGACCACGGGAACAGGCGGCGGGGAAGGAGGGAAGGACGCCGGGCTCCCACAACACCCCCGGCTCTCCTCCCCGCCTCCCCCTCCCGCTCGCTGGACTGGGTCTCCGGGCTCTCCTTCCCCATCTCCCTCCAGCCCGAGGAGGCGGGACTTCTTCCCGGGGCTCGAGATTAAGAAGCGAGGTTCTACTTCCGGTAAAGGAGGGGCGGCTTCCCCCGCGGCCTACCCACCCCCACGAGGCTGAGTACGTGAGGCAAGAGGCGGGAGACAGAATGTTGTGGGGGGGGGGGAAGGGTTGCCCCCTCAACTACCACAGCCCGGTGCCTTCCCTGCCCTGAGGTACCGAATCCGAGCCGTTGTCCTGCAGAAACTTGATGATGTCCTTCTTGGGGAGCGCCTCGCTGCTCAGCTGCTCCGCACTCCACACCCGCTGAGGTGCAGCAGCCGCCATCTTCCCCCTACCACCTCTGCACGACTGAGCCCGCCCGCCCCCTCCCATTCCTGAGAGAGGCGGGCCGAAGGTTCGGGATCGGTGAATCATAGGCGGGGATTCCCGCGAGGACCTGGAACAGGATTGGCCAGATTTTCAGTGACGTAGGACTCTCCTGAGAAGGCTCTCCTTTTTTGGTTTAGGGGGCGGGACCTAAGCCTTCCCGGTTTCCTTCCTCTTTCTCTCTAAGCTGGTATTTACTGAAGCCCCTGGAGCTCCGGGGGAAGGTCTTGGCTGCGTCCTGTTGCCTAAATGATCAGTTTTCAAAATGAAGCTGGAGCTTAGACGCGGCGGGATGTTCGACTTACAACCGCAAGGCCGCAAGACACCCGAAGTATTATCTTCGTGAAGTTACAGAACTCAGAAAAGGACTGAGATTGGTTTTTGCTGAACTATTTTTTAAGTTTTTTTTTTGTTGCAAGAGAAGAACTCTGAATATTTGTTACCATAAGTTTCCCCCTACCCTCAGTGGTGAGAAAAAGGGAAGAAGAAAATAAAGGCTTGTTAATGAAACATTTTTCTCTTTAAAACAAAGATTACGGAGTGATATATTAAGAAATGAGGTTAAAAAAAGTTGCGAGATTGTTTTTAAAAGAAACTGGCACTTGATGTTAATGGAGGTCCCAGTAAAAGATTAATGATTGATCCGTGATCAATAATCAGTATTGTATTAATGATTGATCAGTGATCAAGAATCAGTATTG
>NW_027185809.1:812732-851677 GCF_028583685.1 Petaurus breviceps papuanus
AATCAGTATTGTATTAATGATTGATCAGTGATCAAGAATCAGTATTGTAAGTTCTTCTATGGCTTCTGTGTGACCCGTGAATACTGCCCAAAACCCTGACTCCAATCCTGAGAATCTTTGGAGCAAGGAAGCCGCTAAAGTCAACAAGTCGGCCAAGCGCCCCCTTTTTCATGATAAAGAAGTGTGTTTTGGGAAAACAAGTCCAAGTGCTCACAAAACATACTTCATATGGTTAGGAACTGACATCCACCTTGGGTTTTGGCAAAACCTAGGGGTGAATAGTCCACGTTCCATATTTCTGTCTTGGCTTTGTGCCTTCTTTGTTCCAGTAGTAAAGAGCTCTGCCTGTGACTTGACTTACCTGTCGGGACCCTGATGGGTCGTCCCAGGGCTCCCCAGCCAGAGAGATCAGGAGCTGGTGCTTCCCGGAATTAGTGATGTTTCCTATTTCTGTCATCTGTACTTTACTGCTTCTCTGCATAGTGTTGCTTATTTTATGTTGCTGTTATCAAAATCACCCTCCTATTCCTGTGCTTATCTGATTTTCAATGATTGAAGAAAGCTTCTATCTCCATCGGAGGGTTCGTCTTATTGTAGGAGCCAACCCGAACCACTTCCCCATTAACTCTACACCCAGTTATCCGTGCGTTAGATCAATATGGACACCTATAAAATAAGAAAAACAAAAATCCGGGTTCCAAACTTCCATCGACAAAAAAAAATCTTATGATTTGCCAACTGCTACTGCTCGATTTTTACACTGCTATTGATTTGCCTTTATGTGCCTGGGCCAAATTACAACCTCTCTAGGCCTTGGTGTCTTTATCTGTTTAGGGTCCAGTCTAGACCAGCTGCTTAGCTGACCCGGCCAAGAGCTCCACCCTCTCCTTTATTCACCCATTTTGGTTTGTGCATCAGTTTCAGTAGAAACCTGCTACGTTCCTTATGCTCATCATTGGCTTGATCTCCCTCCCTGGAGTCTTGGGGACATTGTTAATTATGACTCACTAAATCTAGGGACTCCCCCAAAGAAGGGAAGTAACAAGGATTACCATATGAATCAGTTGTGGTATAGATAATTTATTATTACAAAGGAAGATACTAAGCATCAAAGAATAACTGTTCATTAACATCATACAATATTGCAATGCAATAAACATCATGTTCCTATTACGTGCCAGGCATTGTCCTAAGTGCTGGACAGAAGGGCAAAACACAGTTCCTGCCCTGCAAAAGGTTACAATAATGTGGCAGAGGCAACATGCAAACAAATATATACAAAGCAAGCTATATACAGGATAAATAGGAAATAATTCCAGTGTTTTTTTAAATTAAGAGGTACTAGGGAAAGTTTCCTGTGGAAGGTAGCATTTTAGTTGGGACTTGAAGGAAGCCAGGAAAATCAGTTAACAGAAAGATTGGGACAGAATTCAGAAACAACTTACACTTATAGGTTATAAGGGTTGGTAGGTTAATTTAAACCTATTCAGAACACAAAGCAGTTTTATAATACAATAAGAAAATACTTTTATTTTGTCAAATAAAAGTGCCAAGATTTGGTCAATCTTTTCCACCCTCTTCAATATACCAGCTCCTCTTGCCCCTAAAGTTTGTTCCTGAGGCCCTTTAGTTTGCAAATGTTGGAACTTTCCATCTCACCAGGTCAGCTAAGGAAATCTAAGTATGAGAACTGGATGAGAGATGCCCAGGACCATGGGCTCCAAATGCAGTGTTCTTCCCGCTGTACTATGTTGAAGTTAAGAGAGGCTTACAGACTACAGTAATTGAGGGGGTAAAGAACCACTCGTCCTTGAAGTACTGAATCCATACCATAGTTCAGAGCTGGTTCATGTGACATTAAAAAAAAATAATAATGATGTGTTATCAATCCTAATGTTATCAAAGGTAAATTTGGCATGATATTTATTTTTCACCCTTTGTAAGTGACAAATATTTATTTTAAAAAAATTACTTATTTATTTACTTTCAGTTTACAACATTCAGTTCCACAAGCTTTTGAGTTACAAATTTTCTCCCCCTCCTTCTTTTTCCCCCTCCCCTACTATGTCAGCATGCAATCTGATATAGGTTCTAAAAATACCCTCACATTAAACATTAGTCAGGACAAATGTTTATTGAGTGACTGAGTGTGGTAGTATGCGCTTGTAATTCCTGTTGTGGGTCATTGAGGGTGATGCCTCCATTAAGCTCTGGATTTTTCATGTCTAGTCTGGCCAAAGTATATCCTGAGTTTGCACTAAGTCTGGCACTATTTACTGTGTGTATATGTGGTGGGAGAGGTGAGGGTGGGGGAGGGGGAATGGGTTGAAGTGGTATAGTGAAATCAGGTTTCCTAAGGAAGGGTGGCCTAGCCCAGCTTGGAGACAGAGCAGGTTAAAATTTTGGTGTCAGTCAATATGAATCAGTTGTGGGATAGATAATTAATTAATAATAATCAGTGGTAGGGTCAGCCTGTGAATAGATACTGAACTTCCAACCTGGGTAAAATAGAGAGACTCAGTCTCCAAAAAACAACAAAACACATTAAATGCCTACTGTGTGAAGGCAAATGTTCTAAGTAGTGGGTTTATAGAAACAAAAATGTAACTATATCTACTTTCAAGGAGTTTGTAGTTTATTGGTGGGCGGGGGTGGGTTACTACATATGTCCAAGTAAATAAATATAAAATGTAAGGAAATAATATCAAAGGGGAGAGTGATGAGAATAATACCATTTATATGGCACATAAAGGTTTGCAAAGGACTTTGTATATGTTATTCCATGAGATAATATATGTTTGGTAATGATATAATAGCAAGGGGGATGAGGAAAAGTTTTATGTTGAAGATGACTGTATTTTGAAGGAAACTAGGGATTCTATGAGGTGGTGATGAGTAGAGGGCACATTCCAGATATCAGGTGTAGTTTCCAGAGTTTTCTGTGGGTTACACAGCCTGCAGGGTGTGTGCCCCTGGGAGGCGAGGATGGGCAGGACACAGCAACTCCTACCTCCTGTCCAAGGACATTCATATTATACATATTTTCCACATAGTCATGTTGTAAAGAAGGATTAGAACCAATGGGAGGAAACATGAGAAAGAAGATAAAAAAGAGAGAGCAAAATGGTTCATTTTCTGAATGTGGATGGTGTGAGGGATAGCTTCCAGTGAAGTGTCCCCATTCTGAACATCCTATTACATTCTTATTTCTTCTTTATCCTCTGTAACTAAGTTCAGTATCGTTTCACAACTAAGGTCATTGTGTATTTCAAGGTAATATAAGAGCTATTGGGTATTAATATAATTGATTGGATTAACTATTGAGACCAAATTAAAAGTGTTTTTAGTTTGGGGAAAGGAATGGTAGTGTGAGAGGTTGCAAAGGGTTAAGTTTCTACAGAACTACAAGAATTGCTGAAACAAGACTACTGATAAAAAGTACCAAACAGTAGCCTTGGGAAGAGTTGAGGCAGTAGACTTGGGAAAAAGTTGGGTTCTCAGTTCCCAGAGAACTCCTAGACAATACTAAAAATAAAATAATGTAGAATAAAAGGAGCTGGCAGCAGCAGGTGGATTTGACCAATCAGAAAGCAGACAGAGAGAGACCTTAGGACACTCAGGCCCAGACAAGGACACATCTAGGTTGGACTGAAGGGGGTTAAGTATTCTGAGGTTGTTACTGCGCTTGCTTAGTGGACCATATGTATTATGTATGTTATCTAACAAAATTAGAGCCTCATTAGTAATAATTATGGTAATGGATGGAGAGGGCTTTGTGCCGGGCTTTGATTGGCATTAATAAGAAGATTGTGAGCTTGCCTTACCAACTACTGGTAAGGTGGGACAGTTGAGAGGGTTTGGAATTCCCAAGTTAGGGCTTTATAATCATGCTTTTGCCTTCTGTAGGATCCTTCTCCCTTCTGGCCCATTGTCAGATTGGGGGTGCCTTTTCTCTCAAGATCATAATAAACCCCTTTCTACTTTCTACGTTAAGAAGACTCTGAGTTTAATTTGGGTAAGGGTCTTTATTGTCCCACACAATGGCATTTTCCTTCATTAGCCTTTTGGAGTTTTCTTAGGTCCTTAGATCCTACCCTTGCCTGCCCTGACTGGGGCTTTTAGGACACAGAGCAGGCTGGTCATTTGAGTAATGTAGTACCTACACTCCGCTCAGATTCATTTCCCCATGTTTGGCATATTCCTATTCCTCTCTTACTCTTGTCATCACTGTAATATTGAACTGTTGCCTGAAGAAAAGCAAACTCTCCTTCCTACCCCTCAAATGTCACCACCCCCATTCCCATACATTGCAAATCTGTATCACCTCAATGTCCCACTCCATACTACCCTGCTCCTTTCCGTGTATATTGCGAAGCTCCTACAAAATAATAATTAAAAAATATTCCTTTCATTAAAAAAGATTTATTCTGAACTTAACCAAAAAAAGAGAACATTTCCATGTACAAAGTAGAAGAGAGAGGATTATGTGTGAAACCTGAATCTTCATTACACTTTTTTTTCTATAACTCCTACATGCTACTTAGTTACCCTGCTTATCCGTGCTTCCTACTGAACTACCATATTTTACCAAATAATCGTTGCACCCTGGTTTTCTTTCAGTCCAAAAATGGTTTTTAGCTTTTCATAGCTTAATTGTTGCATGGTATAATTCTTTTTGCCGCATCGCTTAAAAGGTAAACAGAGAAGCAATGTATTTACCAGTGGCATATGGAAACATTTATCTCTTTAGCTTTGCCTAAAATGAGCAGTGCAGGGCATGTTGTCAGTTTATTTATAAAAGCCATCTTGCTTGGTTTGTTTAGAGCGCTGCAGTACTAACGGTATTGCAATCAGTGAAGAACCATAGATGTAAGAGTAGCAGTTGGGCAGGTGAGGGTGCTATGCCTAAGTTACATAACATGGTAAGACTTGTATATATTTATGAGCATTGTGTGCATCCTAATCTTGCACAAAGACAGTTGAATAATAAATGATTTTAAAGTAATACTGGCCCATTTTCCAAAAGCTTCACATAATGGTTGTATCCCATTTCTTTGCAAAAAGAAATCTGGCATAAAATTTGTGAGGATTATGTGGTAAAATATGATACCTTCAATTCTGTTCATTTCAAAAAAAAAAAGTTTTAATGACCTTTTTCTTCTATTTATTGCCAACTCTGTCTCTAGATCCCCTCTTCCTACTGAATCCCTCCCCCACCCCCAAAGGCAAAGCACAGACCCTGCAATGGCATTGTCAAGAAAAACAAAACCTGGGGTGACTAGGTGGCACAGTGAATAGAGCACCAGCCCTGGAGTTAGGAGGACCTGAATTCAAATCTGGTCTCAGACACTTAACACAAAAACTAGCTGTGTGACCTTGGGCAAGTCACTTAACCCCAATTGCCCTCCAAAAAGCAAAAAAAAAAAAGAAAAAGAAATCCACGAATTTGACATGTACAAATGACTTCTTTTCAGTTTATAGCATCTTGATTTCTCATAAGGTCATTAGCTTTCATTTACTCCAATCTAATTTTGAAGGAATTATTTTCTTCAGTGAGCTTTTGAAATTCCTTTTCCATCTGGCCAATTCTGCTTTTTAAGGCATTCTTCTTCTCATTGGCTATTTGGGCCTCTTTTGCCATTTGAGTTAGTCTGTTTTTTAAGGTAAGGTGTTATTTTCTTCAGTCAGGATGTTGACTCATTTTTCATTATTTTCTTGCATCATTCTCATTCCTCTTCCCAATTTTTCCTCTACTTCTCTTACTCGATTTTCAAAATTCTTCTTGAGCTCCTCTATGGCCTGTGACCAATTCATATTTTTATTGGAGGCTTTTGATGTGGGAGTTTTTAATTTGTTGTCTCCTGGTTCTATGTTTTGATCCTTTTTGTCCCCCCAAAAAGATTCTATGGTCTGATTGCGCTTCCTGTTTTTGCTCATCTTGCCAGCCAGTTACTTGACTTTTGAGCACTTTGCCATGGTAGAACTCTGCTTCCAGTGTGAAGAGTGCTGTGTCCCAAATTTCTGGGATTTTCCACAGCTGTTGTCAGAGCTTTTTCCAGGCACCTGCCTCAGAACTGTGAGGATAACTGCCTCTCCACAGTCTCAACAAGCTCTGCCACTCTAGCACTTCTCACTCCAGGACCACCACCCAAGACTGTGACTCAGATCCAAGCAGGGCAAAGCAAGGAAATCCTGCCTCAGTGCCAGCAAAGATATTCCTGCAAATGCCTCTGGTTGGCCACTTGGCCCCCCTATGATGTGTAGGCCTGGAGCCAGAAGCAGTAGCAACTGCAGCGGGTATAGCTGCCACCACCTCCACTATCCCCAGGGCAGGAGCTGGACAGCATTCTTCTCTCATCCAGTTCCAACTGAGTTCCCCACTGATCTTTTACTTTCTCTTTGGCATTTATGAGTTGAGAACTCTGGAAACCACCACAGCTGCCAGTGATTCACTCTCCTGAAGTCTGCTCCCACCAGTCTGTGCCGCCCCAGGTCTGGGTGGTGGAGCTTATGCAGGACTGCACTCTGCTCCCAGCTTTGTGTTCTAGACCCTTCCTGTTGGCCTGCGAGGCTGCCTTCAGTGGGAAATTTGTTTCTCTCTGTCACTTTGTGGGTTCTGTAGCACTAAAATTTGTTTAGAGTCATTTTTTTCATTTTTTATAGGTATTAGGGGTGGTTTGATCAGGAGCTCAAGAAAGTTCCTGCTTTTACTTTGCCATCTTGACTCAGCCCCCTCTTCCTTTCAGTTTATATCTTCTGTTCCAAAGAGGGGAAGGTACAGTATTAGCAGTGGCAGGCAGGACTAAAAGGATTCCTACAGAAAGATGCCATTTGAGCTTAGTCTTATAGAATGCCAAAAATTCTAAGAGGCAGAGATGAAGAAGGAAAGCATTCCAGGCATGCGGGACAATCAACCAGTGCAAAGACTTGGAGATAGGAGGTGGAATATCTTCTATGAGGATCAATAAATGGGCTAATATGTCTAGATCAGAGAGAGCATGGGAAAGGAATAATTTGTAAAAAGACTGGAATTGGAGGAAGGGACCAGGATGTGAAGAACTTTAAATTCCAAAGTATTTTACATTAGATCCTAAAGGTAATAGGGATCTAATGAAGTTTCTTGAGTAGAAAAGTCATATGGTCAGGCTTACACGTAAGAAAAATCAGTGAAAGCTATGTGGAGGGTTGATTATGGTGGAGAGACTTGAGGCAGGGAGAGCAGTGAGTTCAGTAGTTTAGGAAAGTGAATAGGTGATGAGGTCCTGAGCTGTAGAGATGATTGTGTGAGTGAAAAGAAGGCACAAAAGATGTTATGAAGGGAGAGATGACAAGATTTGGCAACTGACTGCATACATAAGGTGGAAAGAGTGAGGAGTCAAAGATAACACAGAGGTTGAGAATCTGGGTGATTAGGTAGATGGTGGTGTCTTTGATATTTAAGAGGACAGTTCAGAAGAAAGATGGATTGGGGGGGAAAGATAAGTTCTGACTTGGACATACTGAGTCTGAGATGATATAATGGAAATCTGAAGATCTTCTCTGCTGTGAAGATATACTCTACCCCCTAATAGGCTGAATGTAATCACATGGAACATGTGGTGGGAGGAGTTTGCTAAAGGGTGGAACAGAATCCACAGGAAGCTGGGAGTCAGAGCAACTAGACAGTGGGAGAGGAAGGATGTACCTCAGAGAGACAGTTAGGTTTGTTAGTAAATATTGATTTGTGGGAAGACTAAAGGATGCTGTGGCTCTCTGTGCTGGTATGGCTTATTAACTTCTTTGCTGGATGGAATTGGCTTACTGATTTTTTTGGTTTTCTGGGATTGTCTGAATAAATGTTTTCTTCTGTCTTCTATGTGGAGAGACTGTTATATTTTGCATTTGAGCACTACGCTGGCATATTCACAGTGGCTGTTGGCACTGTGAATATTGTGTTGATACTACAGATGACTATAAGATATCCAGTTTAAGATGTTTCATAGACATTTGGAAATGCAAGACTAGGGCTGAATATATAGATTGTGGCATTATCTTCAGCTCATAGAGCTGATAATTAAATCCGTGGGAACGTATGAGATCATCAAGAGAGATAATATAAGAGGAAAAGAGAAGGGAGCCCAGGATACAATCTTGGGGAACAATCACATTTAGTAGACTTGACATGGATGAAGATTTAGCATAGGAGCTTTAAGATGATTGGTCAGACAGGAAGAAAATAAGCAATAGAGAGCAGCATATCTAGAGAGTAGAGAATGTCCAGGAGGAGGTGATCATCAATGTTAAATACTGCAGAAGTCAAGAATGACACAGATTGAGAAAACAATCCATTAGATTAGATTCATTTAGCAATGGAGAAGTCACCGGTAACTTTGGAGAGAGCAATTTCAGTTGAATGGTGGGGTGGGAGGTCAGATTACTGGGAGATTAGAAAAGGGTGAGAAGAGAGGTAGTGAAACTGTCAATGGTAGTACCTTTTTCAAGGAGTTTAGCTGAGAGGGAGAGCTGAAATATAGGAAGATTGATAATGGGAATGGCAGGACTACTTGAGAGCCTCTTTTGAAAATGAGGGACATTTGGTGTGTTTGTATGTAGCAGGGAAGGAAGCAGTAGGTAGGGAGATAGAAGATAAGAGAGAAGGTGAGGATTATTGATAGTGAGGGCAGTTTGGCAGAGAAGAAAGAAGAGAATGGAATCAAAGGTATATGTAGAGAGGTTGGCCTTGGCAAAGACAAGGGACATATCTGAGTCTGGAGTGAAGGAGGAGATAGTTGGTGGAGGGGAGATGGGGAAAATATATGAGATGAGAGAAGGGGGAGCTCTTGTAAAATGGCCTGCATTTTATTTGGTGAAATATGAAGTTAGAGAGAAAGAACTGATGAATTCTGAATGCAGATTGAAACATACTTTAAAAATTTTTATTTTTCTTGTTTTTTTTTTTGTTGCAACATGGCTAATATGAAAATATTATTTGCAGGACTACACATATATAATTGATGTCAAGTTGCTTCCCTTCTTAAGGACAGAGAAGAGAATTTGGAAATCAAAATTTTTAAAAATGATAGTTAAAAATTGTAAACATATAACTGGGAAATATTTAATGAAATAAACAAAAATATGAGACTAGGTTTTTATCTAGGACCTCCCCATTGGTTGGTTGGTTGTTGTCCTTCATTCTCGAAGAGGACGGAAATGACATCACTATGTTAGAGTCAAGTTACAGTATGTCCTACTGTGGACCATCAGACCAAAACTTTCCATTATTGTCAAAGGTGCTTCCATCCACTCAGTCACCCAGGCTCTCAGCCTCACTATTAACAGAAGAGAAAGCCCAGCTGAGATTTGATAGCCTAACTTTGTAGTAGATTCAGGCATCAAAATTTCTTGATTTTCTGCAACTCTTTCAGTAGAACAAAAGTTAGGCTGAAGAAATTGACAATGGGAGTAATCCAGGGTTTCATTTGTCAAGGTTTAATTGGGTGATAGACCAAGGGGGAAGAGATTTGAGAGAAGATAGTATAATAATGAAACTGGTTCACCAAGTGTTAGAGATTGAGAAGGGAGGAGAGTGTAGATGGTGCAGAGGTGATGGCCTGGGAAAGTACTGAGAGATAGAAAGAAGTCATGGGATCAGGAGACATAAAGCATAGGGAGACATGGAATGATAAAAGGTAAAGGAATCTTGGAGTTTAGGAACATAGAAATGTAACTTAAAAAAAATTAATTTTTAGTTTTCAACATTTATTTCTATAAGATTTTGAGTTTCAAATTTTGTCCCCTTTCCTCACCTCCCCCTGCAGCAAGACAGCATGCAAGCTGATATAGGCTGTACATATACATTCATATTGAATATATTTTCACATTAGACATGTTATAAAGAATATTTAGAACCAATGAGAGGAACCATGAGAAAAAAGAATCAATAAAAAGAGAGAGAGAAAATAGTATGCTTCGATCTGCTTTCAAACTCCATAACTCTTTTTCTGGATGTGGATAGCATTTTCCATCATTAATCTTTTGGAGTTGTCTTAGATCCTTGCATTGCTAAGAAGAGGTAACTCTATCTAGTGTTGCTGTTACTGTGTACAATGTTCTCCTGGTTCTGCTCATTTCCCTCAGCATCAGTTCATGTAAATCTCTCCAGGCTTTTCTGAAGTCTTCCTGTTCATCATTTTTTTATGGAACAATAGTATTCATATACCACAACTTGTTCAGCCATTTCCCAATTGATGGGCGTCCCCTCAATTTCCAGTTCTTGACCATCACAAAAAGAGCTGTTATAAATATTTTTTTGTACACATGGGTCCTTTTCTCATCTGTATGATCTCTTTGGAATATAAACCTTGAAGTGGTATTGCTGGTTCAAAGAGTATGCACTGTTTTATAGCCCTTTGGAACTAGTTCCAAATTGCTCTCTAGAATGGTTGGATCAGTTAACAACTCCACCAACAATGCATTAGTGTTACAATTTTCCTATGTTTTCTCCAGCATTTATGACTTTCCTGTTTTGTCATATTAGCCAATCTGATAGGTGTGATATGGTACCTCAGAGTTGTTTTGATTTGTATCTCTCTAATTAGTAATGATTTAGAACATTTTTTTCATGAGACTGTAGATATCTTTCATTTCTTCCCCTGAAAATTACCTGTTCATATCCTTTGACCATTTATCAAGTGGGGAATGACTTACATTCTTATAAATTTGACTCAGTTCTCTATATAGTTTAGAAATGAGGCCTTTATCAGAGACACTAGCTGTAAAAATTGTTTCCTAACTTTCTGCTTCCCTTTTAATCTTGATGGCAGTGGCTTTGTTTGTACAAAACCTTTTCAATTTAATGTAATCAAAATTATTCATTTATATTTCATAATGTTCTTTATCTTTTGTTTGGTCATAAATTCTTCTGTTCTCCATAAATCTGACAGGTAAGCTATTCCTTGCTCTCCTGGTTTGCTTATAGTATCAGCCTTTATGTAGGGAACTTACAGAAGTTTCTTGGCTTTGCTAATGAAATGTTCCCCCTCCCTATATTATTATCTGAAAGGCTACAGGGCAGACAAGCAAGAGGATGTATTATGAAGGGAACATTTTGGGATCCCTTGACCTTGCTAGGTATATTCCCCTGTCCTATATAGTCATCTGCTAAGATTACTGGGCAGATAGCAAGAGGGCATGTATTCTTTTTTGTCTATGCCCCCAGATATGGTCCTAGAATAATACCCTAATAAGTAACTAACCTTAAGCAAGGGTTAATAGTAAACAGGATTAAGGGAGGCTCCTTCTACATTATTTTTATTCCTTTGATGTAGGATCTTTCTACATTATCTGCATCCTTTGGGGGTGTGGCGGGGGGGCATAAAAACTCTGAGCTCCTTGCATCTTTGGCTCTGTATGAAATGGTCCTATAATAAACAGACTATTGATTACACCCCATCTCATTCTCACTGCTTGCTAGCCCACCAATTGCACTGGACGCAGTACCTTTACACCTAAATTGTGTACCCATTTTGACTTTATATTGGTATAGAGTGTAAAATGTTGGTTTATGCCTAGTTTCTGCCATATTATTTTTCTAGTTTTCCCAGCAGTTTTTGTTAAATAGTGAATTCTTTTCCTAGAAGCTGGAATCTTCAGGTTAGAAGTGTAATTCTTGTGGATGATGATAAAATTAAGGTCAAGAGCTTCCCTGTGTGTAACTGAGGCAAGTGAAGCAAAATATGGGAAGTGGAATAGACTGAGGAACTGGAAAGTGGAGAAAACATCAGTATATATTGAAATCCCTTACTATGAGGGCAGTAACTGGGGACACTGTGTGAGCCAGGACTTATATTTATTTAGAAAGGAGGAAGAAATTCATGGGGATCAGTACATAAGGACCAGAATTTGAACTGGATAGTAAGTTTGTATATTGTAAATCTCAAAGACAAGTGGTTGCTGAGTAAGGAGCGAGGATTCCAATACCAGAAAGGGTAGGCAGGGAAGCATTATTTTATTTTATCTTATTTTTTTGCTTTTTGGAGGGGGGAAGGAAGGGCAATTGGGGTTAAGTGACTTGCCCAAGGTCACAGGGCTTAGTTTTAAGTGTCTGAGGCCGGATTTGAACTCAGGTCCCCCTGACTGCAGGGCCGGTGCTCTATTCACTTTGCCACCTAGCTGCCTCAGAAGCATTATTCATATTCTACGTTTAATATGTTTTATTATAAATTTGTGGTAATTTCTTAATTTAATTTGAATAAAATGAGCTAAGACATTTGCATAGATTATGTTGTGAAAAGTGAGTAAATGGGGTTCAATTTTTTTCTTTTGCTGAAAAAGAGCAAGGCTTTGCTACATGAATTTTGGAAACCGCTCGTCCCTCATGCAGAGGCATAAATACAGATGAATTGTCCTGTGCTGCCAGCCCCACCAGTGTCACCGGAGGAGAAGGTGGGAAGGGTCGAGAGGCAGGTTCCTGAGGGCGGAAGTCTCAGCCTCTCAAGTTTATTTGTGAGCACGGGACAGCTATTTGTCACCCGTGGGAGCCTGGAGAGCCTGGGTGGATCGCGTCACTTCTCTCTGCCAGTTTCCTTATTTGTAAAATGAGCAGACTAATATTCTGAGATTTAAAAGGCTAACAGACGTAAAGCGCTTTGTAAACATTAAAGTGACATATGAACGGTGGCTATTATCATTGCTCTAGAGGAAAGGGAAACACTGAAGAGGTTCCGGGGGAGGCCAGGGAGGGCGGCACCCGCTGCCTCAACAAGCCAACTCCCAGCCCGGCCCCTCCAGGGCTCAGCAGCGCGCCGGCCACGGAGCGAGGACTACGTGCGGCTGCGCGCCTGCGCTCCCGTCGTTCGGGGGCGGGGCTTCGGGAGGCGGACCAATCACATCGCAGACGCCCTCTGCGCAGCGGGGTTTTTGAGTGGCCGCGCAGCGCCCGGCCTGGCCCGCTCCCTCCGCCTCCGGAGCGGCCGTGGGGATGCGCGTGGACCTGCGGCCACGGGTGCCCTTGCGGCGGCTGCGGAGGCCCGAGCGAGACGCGTAGCTTTTAGTCGCCATGAGCGGCAGGCCCAGGACCCTCTTCCAGACTTGGGGCTCCAGGGTCACTCGTTCTGTTCGTTCCTCCTCCGGGGGCGGCTCTGGACCCGGGCGGCCGCTGGGCCTCCCCGGCTTCGAGACCTGCGCCCCGGCAGCGGTGGAGGACTCGGAGCCGCCGGAGCCGCCGCAGCCGCCGGAGGGGGACAATGAGGTGCTGCTGGTGGCGGCGGACGAGGCCGAGCGGCGTTCAGGGGGCGGCGAGGACCCGGCCTTTCCGGGGCCCCCGCAGGACTGCGGCTTTTGCCCCGCGGCGGGGGCGGTGTGGATCTATCCCACCAACTTTCCGGTGAGGGAGTACCAGCTGCGCATCTCGGAGGCCGCCCTGTTCTGCAACACCCTGGTGTGCCTGCCCACCGGGCTGGGGAAGACCTTCATCGCCTCCGTGGTCATGTACAACTTCTACCGCTGGTTCCCCGCTGGCAAGGTGGTCTTCATGGCCCCCACGAAGCCCTTGGTCGCGCAGCAGATCGAGGCCTGTTCCCGGGTGATGGGCATCCCGCAGCGCCACATGGCCGAGATGACAGGTATTCCAGAGGGTTTGGGGGCGTCACTGGGTTGGGAAGGGGGTCCTCACCGACATAGTGTGGTGTCCCTCTCGGAACGCTGCTCTCCCCACTCCTATCGCTTCTCTGAGCTTGGGCTTCCCTGGGCATTAAATACGCTCCGCGAGTGTTTATTAAGGGCCCACGACATTCATTCAGCTAACGTTTGTTAATCGCCTAGTAAGTACCAGGCACTGCCGAGGTCTGGGGACACCAAAAGGCGTCAAAAACCGGCCCCACCCTCCAGAGCTTGCGGTCTGAGCGCAGAGGCAACAAAGTAACAGTGTTGTTCAGGGGAGATACACGTGGGATAGATTGGAGATGATGTCATAGGGAATGCACCGGCGTGAAGAGGGAGCAGCAGAGAGCCTTGCGTTGTGATGGTAGACGACTGTGTACTGCGCCTTTTTACGTTGTTTCTTTAGCTCCTCACTGCAGCCTTGTGATGGAACTAAACACATAGGCGTGTCTCGGTTTTACGGATTTGGAAATAAGGCTGAGGTGAAGCCATTTGCTCAAGTTCACACGGTAGTAAAATGGAAGATTCTGATTCCAGATCTAGACGAAAGCTGTCAGATCTATAGCTGACCTGTGGTCATAAGTGGGTAGAGGCGATGGTGGTGAGTGGGAATGGTGATGCCTTATTTCTTCAAAAAATCCAAACTTGGGGCGGCTAGGTGGCACAGGGAGTAGAGCACCGGCCCTTGGAGTCTCAGATGTGGCTTCAGACACTAGCCATGTGACTTTGGGCAAGTCACAACCCCAACTGTCCTCCAAAAAAGCAAAAAAATATACAAACTTGAACCCCAACCTTTTGATGCTTAGGATTTCTGGAAGAGATCATGAACTCATGAACTTAGCTTAGATTTACCTTGATCAGCTTATGTGACTTTAGATTTCCATTCACTGTATATATGTAAAAATTAACTTTTAGGGTTTTTCCTTTGTCAGTCATTCCTATTAGTGATTTTGACTCTTTTTAATGTCTTAGTCTTATCAGGTCTTTAATCCTTTTCTGTAACAGCTACTTTGATGGTTTAGGCTTTGATGTGGAGCTTCAAGTCAAGCTTATGATGTGGAGGTCAAGTCAAGTTGAAAGTCAGTTAGCAAAGAAAAAATTTCACTATCAAAAATGAACCAATTTCCCCCATACTTTATTAAGGGTAGCAGTTTATAATCTTACTCGTTCTTATTTTTTCAGGTTCTACCCAAGCTTTCATCAGAAAGGAAATATGGCACAATAAAAGAGTTCTTTTTCTCACTCCTCAAGTTATGATAAATGACCTTTCTCGTGGAGCCTGTCCTGCTGTTAAAATTAAGTGTCTAGTTATTGATGAAGCTCATAAAGCTCTTGGAAACTATGCCTATTGCCAGGTAATGATTATGTTAGTATTTTGGGGTCGTAATCATCAGAGAGGCAGCATGACATAGTGGATAGAAATACTCCAATATGGAGTATTTTGGTTGTGTGACCCTAGGCCAGTGTCATTCATTTTCTGTCCTGCCCCACCCCCATGTTTTATTTGCATCCCTGCCTCCCCCCTTTTCTCTGGGACTGTAATCATTGCTAACTAATCTGGAAAACATTTATCAGTTGACTGCTCTGTTGTTCTGACTCAGTCTTTGTGACTTACCAGTTCAGAATTTCTTATTCTAGCTACTGGTCCAATGTGACATCTCTACCATTGACGTAGTCATTACAGTCTTGGTCTTCCCCTTGCCCCGAGGGGCCCTGGGATCTCACTTACTGGCAGCTGCTGACCTTGCTAAGGAATGAATGATCATGCTTGGAAACTGTCTCAATCTCTCTTCATTGCACATTTTTATTTTCAATAGCACTGTGCTTGATACGTGAATTATTCCTAATTAGGAATCCTATTAGGAATTCTATAGATTATCAATTTTTAGTAATCAATTTTTACTCAAAATTAAGTAAACTGATTCCAAAATTGTTGTTTATGATTTTTTAAAAGTAGGTTACATAATTGAGAAAGTACAAATTCCTTTTAATTCCCACTACAATCAATCGCCTACTCTTTTATACATTACATATATTTTAGTAACAGATCTCCTTTCCTTCATTCTGTCCTTCTATTCAATTCATCCTAAATAACTGCCAGATTTTACCATAGACAATAGGAAGCCTCATAAGGTTACTGGGTTATGAGAAATGCTATTTTAAGATTACAGTCCAACCTGAAGAGACAGTATAGGGCTTCTCAGTTCTTTCTCTGGATGTAAACATCTCTCTCCATCATGAGTCTCTTGGGGTTGACTTAAGATACTGGATTGCTGAGAGGTGTCCAGTTTATTAAAGTTGGTCGTCACACATACATTGTGTCTGTAATTGTGTAGAAATTCCTCCTGGCTCTACTCTTCTCACTCAGCATCAGTTCATGTAAGCCTCTCCAAGTAAATATGAAGACCATCTGCTCCTCGTTTCTTATAGCACAGTTAGTATTCCATAACATGCATACACCACAACTTGTTCAGCCATTCCCCAATTGATGGGCACCCCCTTAATTTCCAATTTTTTGCTACCACAAAAAGAGCTGCTATAAATATTTTTGTACATATGGGTCTTTTTCCCACTTCTATTATCTCTTTGGGATACAACCCTAGAAGTGGTATTGCTGGATCAAAGGGTATGAAAGTATTTATAGCCCTTTGGGCATAATTCCAGATTGCTCTCCAGAAAGGCTGGATCAGTTCACAACTCTACCAGCAATGCATTAGTGTTCCAATTTGTCCACATCCTCTCCAGCATTTGTCATTTTTCTGTTTTGTCATCTTAGCCAATGTGACTGGTGAGATGTGGTACCTCAGACTTGTTTTGATTTGCATTTCTCTAATCAATAGTGATTTAGAGCACTTTTTCGTATGCTTATAAATATCTTTAATTTCTTCCTCTGAAAACTGCCTGTTCATATCCTTTGACCATTTACCAATTGGGGAATGACTTATTTATATTCTTATAGATTTGACTCAGTTCTCTGTATATTTTAGAAATGAGTCCTTTATCAGTGACATAGGTTGTAAAAGGCTTTCCCCATTTTCCACTTCCCTCATAATCCTGGTTCCATTGGCTTTGTTTGTACAGAAGCTTTTCAATTTCATGTAATCAAAATTATCCATTTTGTATTTTATAATGCCCTCTAATTCTTCCCTTCTTCACAAATCTGACAGGTAAACTATTCCTTGTTTTCCGAGATTGCTTACAGTATCAGCCTTTATACCTAGATCATGCACCCATTTAGACTTGATTTTGGTATATAGTGTTTAGATAGTGGTCTATGCCCAGTTCCTGCCATACTATATTCCAGTTTTCCCAGAAGTTTTTGTGAAATAGTGAGTTCTTATCCCCAAAACTGGGGTCTTTGGGTTTATCAAACAGTAGATTACTATAGTCATTAACTGCTGAGTCTTGTGTACCCAATCTATTCCATTGATCCACTACTCTGTTCCTCAGTCAGTACCAAGTAGTTCTGGTGACTTTTAAAATAACTTAAAAAAAAAAGTTTGGCAAAAGTACTTTCTCAGAAGGGAAAAAGCAGTGATCAAGTGCCAAGTACAGGGTTTGGATATTAGGCTTGGGTTTGATTATTAATGTAAGACATTAGCCTGCTTTCTATCATCTTTAAATTTAAATGAAAGACTACATATACTTACAATGTTATTTACAAAGGCTTTTTTTAAAAATAAATGTTTTTTTAATTACATATATCAAAATATTTTTTTCCAGGTGGTGAGAGAACTAGTTAAATATACAAAGCACTTTAGAATATTGGCTCTCAGTGCCACACCTGGCAGTGACATAAAGGTAAGTTGATGATGTTTCCATTGAAAAATATAAATACCTAAGAACTGCCATCCATGCTTCATCTAGCCCATAATAATAGCATGAGGGAATATATGAATAGACATGATCATCTTCCTTGCATTGAAGGTATATATAGATTATGAAAATAGCCCCATATATTCCTAAATTTCCCTAGTTTGTTGTAATCAATCTGTCATGTACCTTAGCCAAATTTTTTTTTGCCTGTGCCATCACTATTTTAAAAAGTTACTATTTAAACTATTGTATTGATGATTTAGCCTGCACCTTGAAGGTTCTACCTTTGCTTTTAGAAATAATTCAGATACATCCTACTCCATGAAGCATTCCCTGATCTCCCTGAGTTGGTATATTTTTACCCAGGATAATAGTTTTTTAATTCCTCCTGTTTTGGGGGCTTCCTTCACACAGGGTATGCATTTACATACCAGGAAGGGATATTATTCAACTGTTTAAATTGAAAGGGGTAGGTTGGATTATTTAGCATTTTAGCATTCTTAAGGTGAGAAATTTTAATGTTTTAAAAACCACTTTGGGGTTCTGATGGTGATAATCAGTCTTTTAAAGCATTTTTAATCTATTATTTAAATTTGCTACTTCTTACTTTTTTTTGTTGCCCAGAAGCCAACTTAATTCGTCTTGAGTTGTCATTTTATAGAGACACTGGACCCAGGGTATGTGGCAGGCCAAGGTCAAGGATGACCTCTCCCCCTGACATAATTTGTTACTTGCACCTTTAGCTGTACTCTTACAGTGTGATTTTGAGGGTCAAATCAGCTCTAAAATAGACACCAGTGAGTCTGCACCACACTGATAAACTGTGTACCTTTATAGATAAATAGACCATCATATCTTCATAGTTTAGCAGTTCCCAAGGGAAAGGATTGTGGCTTTTGCCATCATTTTTCTTATGTTCCCCCTCCCATTCTTTCACCTTTCTTCTTTCCTTCTGCAGGGCATTAACCCTTTCCCTACTCCTGCTGCTTGCTTCCTCCTTCCTTGTCACACCCTTTTGGGAGGGGATTGCCTTTTCTTCTCACTTGTTACTACTCATAAATGTGCAAGCTTCTGCCTGAATTGTGAACTCCTTCATATTTGGTATAGGAGTTTCACATGCATGTTCATTTCTCTTGTAATAAATCCAGTTTCAGTGCATGCTTCATGGACTTACGATTTTTCTTTGTTAACATTTTATAGGCTGTGCAACAGGTTGTTTCAAACCTACTAATTGGGCAGATAGAACTTCGTTCTGAAGACTCTTCAGATATTTTACCATTCACTCATGAAAGACGAATTGAAAAACTTGTGGTTCCCCTTGGAGAAGAACTTATAACAATTCAGAATACATACATACAGGTAAGTGGTTTCTTTGTGACTGTTAAACTCCTTAAGTTTCTGTTCTGTGGCATCTTCATAGTTTTTTTGTTTTTGAAAAAAAATTTGAGGATGTAAAAACGATGAACAAATATTATGAAAAACAAACAAAAAGCATTATGTATGAAATCACGAACTTCTTATTATGTACTTTGTTTTTTTAAGTGCTTATTAAATTGAGTAAATAACATCCCTCATCTTTTGTCTTTTCTGTTTAGTCTCTGTGATTTCTCACTAACTCCCTTCCCTGTTCCCTCATAGAGGCCCTACCTTGTAAAAGATAAGCGTGATCAAGCAAAAAAACCCCACCATATTAGCTATGTCAAATATGTTTATATCTCAATCCCCTAATTGTTGCCTCTCTTGCTAAAATGTGGGAGGTGAGCTTCAGTCTTCTAAAGTCGTGGCTGGTCATCACATTAATAAGATTCCTGGTGTAAACGAAAATACTTTTGAAATATATTATTGTTGTCATAGGAATTATTGTCCTGTTTCTACTTACTACACCGGACATCAGCTCACATAAGTATTCCTCGTTTTCTCTGAATTCGTATTTGTTATTTCTTATAACATCATAATGTTCCATTATGCTCAGGTTTGTTTGGCCACTTCCAAATTGGTGGGCATCCTCTTTGTTTCCAGTACTTTGGTAAGACAAAAATGATTGCTATGAAACATTTTTGTCCTTTTCTCCTGTCCTTCATTAGTACTGGGCGGGGGGGGGTGTTGGGGGGGGAGGCGTGCGCGCGTGCTCACCTGCCTGTATTGCTTCAGCTCCTCCAGCAATTGTCATTTTCCTTTGTCATCTTTCGAATTTTAACTTCATTGGAGTTTGAGGGAGCTTTTATGTAGATATTAAAGTTGGGGAGGAGAGGAAGATGGTGAGCCAAGGGCTGAACTCTTAGAAGAGAAAGGAGGGGGAATGATCTGGGAGCTCAGTATTCTACAATTACAGTAATTTTGATTGGGTAGAAAATTTTTAATTGTGTGGACTTCAGCAGAGGAAAGGTTACTAAGTGAAGGAAGCAAAAGATTTAAATTTCTCTCAAGAACTCGTAAAGGTGATGGGCTGAGCAAAGGAAAAGACAGTTTTGGGGAGGATAAGTAGGTATACTGTACCTAACACTGAAGGCCAGTAGTTGGAAAGAATGTGAGAGAAAGAGGTCCAGGATTCAGGGGAGTGTGTTCACTACAAAACAGTGATTTCAGAAGGGTTGAGAACATTTGGAGTGGAATGTGAATGGGACTTGATGGAGGGGCACAGGGACAAGAGAACATGAGGAGGGGAAAGGGTTTCATTTCCTCTTAAATGTTTGCTGACTACTTATTACAGGCATGGGGAGAGAAGCAGGAGAAATCATAGGGGCGGTAATGGTGTACTGATGGGGAAAGATGCTTACACTTCCCGAAGGGTTTTATACAGAGAGTTGGACTGGCTCTGTATCTGTTCCTTCGCCTAGAGGCTGATAGATTGAGGGAAGCCTAGCACAGATGGGGAAGGGAAGAGAAGTTGGCAGTGGTTCTATTTCCAATATCCTTCTACTTCTCACTTTGGCTAGCAGAGGGTACAGATGGTGTAGCAGCAAGCACCCCAAGCGTCCTCAGGGTGGCTGCCAACACAGGTTCTTAGATCTGCTTTGATAAAGGAAAGCAACTCAAAATAGGTTAACAAGCTTACTTTAATCAGTCAAACATATATTGTTTACCTCGTTCAGGGGAAAAAGGTCAGCACCCCGAACTTCAAAGTACACAGGCAGAATTATCAAGACAGAAACAGATCAAGTAGACAGCTTTCCAAACTGTCCAACCATTACATCCATATCAAATCAACATCTGGGTTTCAACATCTGGGTTTTTCAAAGCCAGGGGGGGGCTCTGGACAACGGCTTCCCAGAATCCAGATCAAATCACAGAACACTTCTCAAAGTGAGCCCCCAGAACAAAGCTACACATCAGGGCTTATATAGCCTTGTCCTGGCTCAGAGAGTGTAACAACCTTATTGACTCACTGGCCAGTCAAGAAGTATCTACTGAAAAACAAGCCTCCCTCCCCAGGCTCCAGGTGCACTTTAGCCTGGGGCAGGGAAGAGCTTTAAATTTACATTCCCATTACAGATGGTCTTTCTCTATCTTGAGTAAGCTGGTAGAGGGGAAAGATGGAGAGGGGAATGGGCACATCTGTGTGGATAACAAAGAATACTGGTTTTAGGTTTCGTTCATTACGTATTACCAGCAGGGTGCTGGAGCCTGGTTCTGTGCAAGGCCTGTGGCCTGTGGGTTACTGGTGCCTCCCCAAGAACTTTTCCATAGGTAAAGAAGAACAAAAAAGAAAATGCATATGAAAACACTGCATCTCTATCTACTAAATGCCAGGAGCACAATGAAAGACAAAAGATAGTTTCTGCTTCCAAAGAGCCCACAGTTTAATGAGGATATGGTATGAAAACAATATGTGTGAATAAGATACTCACATATAAACTTGTGTGTATATGTGCAGCGTGCACATACATGTATGTACACATGTGTACACGAACATACACACTTGCTAATTCAGAGATGATTAACGGGGATCACATTAAAGGGGGATCAGGAAAGTTTTCTCATTGAAGGTGGAATTTTAGCTGGGACTTGAAGGCAGGAAAGATAGGTGGAGATGAGGAGAGACAGTATTTTGGGCATAGGGAGCAACCATTGAGAATGGCTGGAGACTGGTGATGGAATGTCTTGTGGAAGCAGCCAGAACGCTGGTGTTGCTGGATTGCAGAGTATGTAGTGGGGAGTAAGATTTAAGAAGCCTGGACAGGTTGGGGGGGGCCAAGGAGTAGACTTTATATTTGTTCCTGGTGGTGATAGGGAACCACTGGAGTTGATTGACACGGTCAGACCTGCATTTTAGGCAGATTAATTTGATAGCTGAATGGAGGATGAATTGGAGTGGAGAGAGATTTGAGGCAAGGAGATCAACCACAATACTGTTGTAATAGTCAGGGTGATGAGGCCCTGTACTAAGGTGGTGGCAGTCAGAGGAGAGAAGGGGACACATATGAGAGATGTTACAAAGATAGAAATGTCAAGACTTGACGACTTATTAGATGGGGGGAGTGGGATGAGAGAAGGGAGTTGAGGATGACACCTAGATTGCAAGCCTGGGTGATTGAGAGATGGGGGTATCCTCCACAGTAATAGAAAAGTTCGAAAGGTGAGTTTTTTTTTCCCTAAGCATACAGTAAGTTTAACGTGCTAGTACCAATACAGTTCTGCTTTTCTATTGTACTTAACTTTTATGACCACTTTAATTGTTTTTTTGTGTGTGTGTTTACTTGAAAATATTAAGTATTTATTTTAATTATATCTCACACTTAAATTGAACCAACCTTAGAGTAAGGAAATTGGTGAGTATATATGAAAATGAAGTCATAGTATATCAAAATTATACTTAGCAAATACATCTTTATATAATTTTTTTAATCTACAGGTTTTAGAAACATTTGCTAATCGCTTGATTAGAGTTAATGTTTTGATGCGACAAGATATACCCAACCTTACAAAATATCAGATAATTTTAGCAAGAGACTTATTTAGGAAAAATGCATCTCCTCATATTCTGGTAAGTTATTTTAAAAATACTTAATAAAATGATGAATTGATAGCGCCTTGGTGCCAGGATAATGTATAGGCATAGTGATTTTAGCTTTAAAAATCACATCATAGGGTGGCCAGGTGGCTCAGCGAGTAAGAGCACCGGCTCCAGTGTTGGGATGACCTGGGGATCGAATCCGGGCTCAGATACTTAGCACCACACCCAGAAATAACTGGCCGTGTAACCTTAAGCAAGTTACTTAACCCCAATTGCTTTAAAAAAAAAATCACATCATCAGCAAATGAATTAGAATTTAAATAGATACTTAGGATATACTAAGACTACTAAAATGGTTTTAATGTTCTCAGTTCACTTAAATTTGAACTCTTATCTTTCATTACTGAATCAGTGCTTTTGTATAGTCAATAAACTAAGTACCATGGGATCTTGGATTTTATAACTTTTAGGCAATTTTGTACTAGTAAATATATAGTCTGCATGTGAGAACATGTCCCAATGACTGTGTGTCTATGTGTGGGTATATATGTGTTTATGTGTGTACATGTATATGTATGTATTATGCTGTATTATGCTATATAAGACAGACATTCCAAGTAAACACTGTTTTGGTCCCAATTAAATAAGCAGAGGGAGAACAGGAAGGATTGCATTTGGAAAACTGCCAAGTTGCTTTAATGATTCCTAGCTTCTCCTTGCAAGAAAGGCCTATCTTTTTTTTAACACCAATGTTCTTTTGATGATACCATGTGGCTGTGAATCATGTAACACCACAGTTTCTGAAAATTCCTAAGAATTTAAGAAATTGAAGTTTTTGAAAAAATTGCAGTGCATTGATGCCTGGTCAGTGTTAAGCTACAACACATTAAATAGGGAAGCAGTAGTGAGAATTTTATCCAAGAAATGGATGATTAAAAAAGATGATATGCAGGATTGAGAAATAACTAATTGACAGTCATTGTATTTTATTGGGATCCTCATGATGACATGTTGAGGAAACCCGTATGGCAAACTTATGTGATGACATTGATAAGTGTCACATAGGATAGGAAGGCATGTATGGGTTACACCCTACATTTGCATCAATGGAAAGAATACCCATGGCCATGAGCTAAAAGTCCCGTGGAGTATTAGAGGACCTTTCACTCAACAAGTATGCTGTAGTCCAATAAATACCAAAATATTCATAGCAGCACTTTTTGTGGTGGTATTATGGGTATGTGTTGCCCATTGGTTGAATAATGACCACATAAAATGTGGTTTATAATGACTGCAGTAATGCAGTAAAAACTGATGGATGCAGGAATTCAGTGAAACATGGAAAATCACAGAATTAAAGAATTTGAAAGTTATAAGGAACCTCAACAGCCATCTAGTTCAACTCATACTCAGAGGAATTTTTGCAGTAACCCTCTTAACAAGTGGTTGTCTATCCTTAGCTTGAAGACCTCTAAGGAGGAAGAACCCATCATTTTTTACAGCAAGCCATTCTGTTTTTGGACAGCTCTAATTTCTAGGAAGTTTTTCCTTATATCAAGCCTAAATTTGTCTCTGTTCAACATCTAGCCATTGTTCCTGGTTCTGCCCATTGAGGTCAAACAGAACAAATTTAATCCTTCCATGTGGCAGTCCTTCAAATACTTGAGTAGAGCTATCATGTATGTTCCAAGTCTTATTTCTTCCAGGTTAACTATTCCCCAGTTCCGTCAGCTGATCTTAAGATGTCATGAACCTAAAGTTTTTTACCATCCTGTTTGCCTTTGTCTGAATGTTCTCAGGTTTATCAGTGTCTACTTAAATCATGGTTCAAAATCAGATATAGGAGGGAAAAAACAAGGAAGTCAAACAAAGGAGGGAAAAATTTCATAAATTCCAAAATATTTATAGCCTTGCTGTGTGGGGAAGCAAAACATTGATGGGACTGGGGATGGTGGAAGTGGTTGCTCATTCATCATGAAACAGCTGAACAAATAATCTTATATGAATTAAATGGAAGATTATTACAACATAAGAAATTGTGAATAAACATATTCTAGAGAAAATTGGGAAGATATGTATGAGGTAATACAGTAGGAAGAAAGACTAACCCAGGGAAACATGACCACATAAGGGAAAACAAAATTAAATGATATCAGAATTCTGATTAATGCAATAATCTTGATTCCAGAGGACTGATGATGGAACAGATGTAACTCCTGCCAATAGACTACAAATATTCCTTGCTGTATACTGGTTTATTTTGCTTTACTGTTGCCTTTTGTTGTGAGTCAGGGTTTTGTGCAGTTGGGAATTATACATAATACAAGTGACAGAGAAGAAAAATAAAAATTCAAATAATAAGACATAAAAAGTAAAAAAGATGGGAAGAACTGTGGGTACTGAACAAATATATACACAGAGGACGTCTATACTAGAGGTCATATAATTAGGGCACACCCCTGCCTCACCACTTTCAAAATCACAATGAGAATAGTTGATTCTCTCCTTACCTTTCTGACTATTCCTTCTCTGGCTCCTTTCTGGATCATCAGCCACCTCAGACCCAATAACTAGAAGGGCCCCCTTGTAGTGGACGTCCGAGAAATTACAGGACAGCAGAGCCAATTATAATTTAGGAGTGTTTATTTAGCGGCCGGTGACTGCCTCTCAGAGGGAAAGACAGTCCCGAGCTTCTGTTAGACATAATTTTATAGACAATGTGATTGCTAGCAACAGAATATGTTTCTAAGGGGTGCAATGTCTTTAGCATTGTTTCTATTGAAGCAAAGCATTCTCAGTATTATTCTTATTGAAACAAAGCCTTAGTATTATTTCTACTGAAGCGAAGCGAAGCCATGGTCCCTTAGCAAAGCCTTGCATACTAACATAAACAGACCTGAATCCCTGGGAATCTGTGGCATGTTTTTAGCAACACAGGTGAAACATTTCTTTATTATTGGAGCCTATTAGGTGGTTTCCAAGGAACCTAGTAGGGGTCCCCTCTAGCATATTTTAGGGGGCTCTAGTGTATAATTTCTGGTGGGCACTTCACCCTCACTACCTCATACAGAAAATTAGAATGTCAACGTGAGCTTTCATAAACCTGCTTTGATCTTTTCTTGCTCAGTTCTAGGCCTCTAGAGCTGCTATCATTTGTACACTATAGTTTTTGTATAGGAGTGCTTCCCTTCCACTCCTGTGATTTTTCCATTAAAATGTAATATCCTTCAAAGTAGGGACTGTCTTGCTTGCTTGTATATTAATTTTTTTTGCTTTTTGGAGGGGGGAAGGTAGGGCAATTGGGGTTAAGTGACTTGCCCAAGGTCGCACAGCTAGCTTGCTTATATTTGTATCTCTAACACTTAGCACAGTGCCTGGCACATAGTAAGTGTCAAACTCCTCTGTAGGGCTTCTTCATCCTTTTGATGTCATTGACTTCTCCGGCAGTCTGGTGAACCTATGAATATGAATGTCTTGAATGAAAATGAAGTCTTAGAATAATGTTTTTAAAAGGAAGCCAGTTATATTGAAATACAATTATCATAACATTGTAAGAACAAGTTCATGGACTTAAGTATAAGAATCCCTGCCATTTATTTATCTTGATTTTCTTTATTTTTTTAAATTCAGTTTTAAGTTCTGAATTTTCTCTCTCCTTCCTCTCTCTCCCTCACCCATTGAGAAGGCAAGAAAAATTAAGCCAATGGCAGATATGTGTAGTCATGCAAAACAGATGCCCACATTACTCATATCCAAAAGAAAGAAAAGAAAATAGGCTTAAGGCTGCATTCTGAGTCTATCAGCCCTGTGTCTGGAGGCAGACAGCATTTTTTATCATAAGTCTTTTGAAATTGTGGTTGGTTATTTTCTTGATCAGAGTTACTAAGTCTTTTGAAATGTTACTGTAGATGGGGTGGCCAGGTAGCACAGCGAGTAAGACCACTGGCCCCAGAGTTGGGATGACCTGGGATTGAATCTGGGCTCAGACACTTAGCACCCACCCAGAAACACCTGGCTGTGTAACCTTGAGCAAGTTACTTAATCCCAATTGTTTTAAAAAAAATGTTACTGTAGAAATTGTTCTAGTTCTGCTCACTTTACTTTGCATCAATTCATAGAAGTCTTCTTATGTTTTTCTGAGACTGTCACTTTCATCATTTCTTATAGCACATGGTATCCCATCACATTCTTGTTTTTGTTTTTTGCCTTTTGGAGGGAGGAGGGCAGTGCAATTGGGGTTAAGTGACTTGCCCAAGGTCACGTTGCTAGTTTTTTGTGTTAAGTGTCTGAGGTCAGATTTGAACTCGGGTCCTCCTGACTGCAGGGCTGGTGGTGCTCTACTGACTGCACCACCTAGCCTCCCCCCATCACCTTCTTCTTCTTTTTTTTTTTTGCTTTTTAGAGGGGGGAGGGCAGGACAAATGGGGTTAAGTGACTTGCCCAAGGTCACATGGCTAGCAAGTGTTAAGTGTCTGAGGCTGGATTTGAACTCAGGTCCTCCTGACTGCAGGGCTGGTGCTCTATTCACTGCGCCACCTAGCGGCCGCCTCCCCATCACATTCTTACATGTTTAGCCATTTCCCAATTGATGGGTATTGCCTCAGGTTTCAATTCTTTGCAACCACAAAATGATATTCTATAAATTTTTTTGTATATATGGATCCTTTTTATTTAATCTTTTTGGGGTATATATCTTTGTAGTATTTCTGGGTCAAAGGATATACACAGTTTTACAGGTTTTTTGTATGACTTAGTTCCAGATTGCATTCTGGAATGGTTAAATCAGTTCAGGGCTCCTATATTAGTGCATCAAAGTCCCTGTTTTTCCACAGTATTTTGACACAGCACTGGTTATTTTTCTTTTTTTTTACTGTGTGTCAATTTAGTCTTATTGTTGTGAGGTAGTACTTCAAGAATTGTTTTAATTTGCTTTTACCTAATAGTGCTTTAGAGTACTTTTTCACATGGCTATTAACAGTTTTGATTTCTTTCTCTGAAAACTGCCTATCATTTAACCATCTGTCAGTTGGGGAATGGTTCATATTTTTATAAATGTGGCTCACTTTCCTGTGTATCTCATAGATGAGATATATATTAGAGAAATATCTATTGCTTTTCAACGTATCAAAGAGGGAAAGATTTTGAGTTGGAAAAAATAATGAACGTGAAATAGCTAGCGTTTACATAGTACCTGATATACATTATTTCCTTTGATAGTCACAACAACCTTGTAAAGTAGGTTTTATTATCACCTCAATTTTAGTAATAACAATTTATTAATTTTTAATTTATTAATTATAATTTATTAGTATTTTAATTTAATTTAAGATATAATAATTTATTAATCCATATTAATATTATCACTATTATTATCACCTCCATTTTGCAGATGATGAAATTTAGGCTTAGAGGTTAAATGACTTGCTTAGGGTCACATAGCTAATAAATGTCTGAGGCAAGATTCAGACTCATGTCTTTATGACTTAAGTCTGCGACTCTATCCATTGTGCCATCTAACTTCCTCTGAAAGGAGGTTGGTGTTACTGAAGAAAATGCTGAATAATTAATTCTTGAACCTGTATTCTACTTTATTATCTCTCTAGAATCTTGATGAGAATAATTTATGTGAGGGAATTCTTGATGAAAATATGGAAAGTGAACTGGCATAAAGACTGAATAAAAGGCTTACAAGACTCTACTGTAATTGTTGTTTATTGATTTTATAGAGCAATTTTTAGCCTTAATGGCACTTGTGAACAGACACTGTATAGGAAGATACAATGGAGAATTCAGATTGAAGAGGGATTTTCCATATGTATAGTTAGCTAGTATTTATCAAGCCCCTAGTAAGTGCCAAACACTGGATACAAAGGAAGGCAATAGACAGCCCCCTTCCCCCCTCAAGTATCTGACAGTCTGATGGAGCAGACAGTGTGCACACAATCCTGTACATGCAAGAACTATGCAGTATACATCAAGGTCTCTGAGGGAAGGAACTGAGGTTGAGAAGGACTAGACAAGGCTCCTTGCGGAAGGTGGGACTTTAGCTGAGACTTGAGAGGGGAGAGTGCACTGAGCATGGGGATCAGCTAGTGAAAATGCATTAAATCAAGAGATAGAACCTCTAGTGTGAGGCCAGTGTCACTGATTACAGAGTATGGGAGGGGGAGTCAGATATGAGAAGACTGGAAAGGTAGGAAGTGGCAGTGTAAGTTGAAGGGCTTTAAAATCCAAAGAAGATTTTTTATGTGTTCTTGGAGGTGATGGGATGCCATTCGACTTAATCGAAGAAGGGTAGCAACATGGTCAGACCTACCTTTAAGAAGTTCAATTGGGGGGGGGGCAGTGAGTAGAGCACTGGCCCTGGAGTCAGGAGGACCTGAGTTCAAATCTAGCCTTCTAGACATTGGACACTTACTAGCCGTGTGACCTTGGCCCAATTGCCTTGCCTCCAAAAACAAAAACAAAACAAAACAAAAAGCCTTAAACAAGAAGTTCATTTTGACAACTAAATGGAAGATGGACTGGAGTGAAGAAAAACTTGAGGCAGGGAAACCAGCCAGGAGACTATTGCAATAGTTCAGTTTTAAGGTGATGAAGGTTTGCAACTGGGTAGTGGCCATGCCAGAGAAGAGAAGGTGGGTGTTATGTGACAGATGTTATAGAAGCTGGAAATAACAGGACAACTTTGATATGAGGGGAGATGAAAAGAAAGGGCTGAGTGATTGAGGGAGCGGGGAGATTAGAAAAGGTCTTCTACAAAAGGTGAAGTTTGAGTCTTGAAGGATACAAGAGAGGCGGTGGGTAGAGGTTAGGAGGAGAGCATTTTAGCTCCCATTTAGCGTGGGGGGGGTAGCTAGTGAAAAAGACACAGAGTAAGGAGGAAAAAAAGAGTGGCAGGAGGTAGATATTGCTGTATCATAAAGTACGTGGAAGACAGTAAAGTGTAAGAAGACCAGAAGTATATGAAGGGGCAAGGTAGTGAAGGGTTTAAAATTCCAAACAGAGCATTTTACATTTAATCCTGGAAGGTAATGGAGAGTAACTGTAGTTCATTCAGTAGGGGAGTGAGACGTGTAAATTTGTGCATTAGGAAGATCATTTTCCTAGCTGAATAGAAGAGGTACTGGTGTGGTGAAAGATTTGAGGCAAAAAGACCAGTTAGGTTATTTCAGTCTTCCAGATGTGGCTTGTACCAGGGTGTCAGTGTCAGAGGAGAAGGAAACATGCAGCAGATGTTACAAAGGTAGAAGCAATAAGACTGCAGCACATTAGGTGTGTGGAATGAGTGTGAGTGAGGAGTTGGTGATCACACTGTTTGTGAGCCTGCTCTTGACAGGAATAAAGAAGGGTGGAAGAGGAGGGCTGTGTTTGAAAGGAGAGATAACGAGTTCTGTTTTGGTTATATTGAGTTTAAAGGGTCTTTGGGACATCTAATTCTAGACAGGCAGTTGAACATGAGACTGGAGGTTTGGAGAAGGGTTGGGGTAGACAAATAGATCTGAGAGTTATCTGCTTAGAGATGACAATTGAAACCATGGGAGCTGATGAGATCACCAAGACACATAACACAGAGGGAGAAGAGGGTCCACGATGGAACTTTGGGGGCACGCACCCACAGGTGTGAAAGAGATGAAGATGGGGGGGGGGCGGAGTCAAGATGGCGGAGTAAAAGCCTAGCAGCTCTGGCTTCCACCCTCCCCAATCAATGTAAAAGGGGACTCTGAACAAACTTTGGAGCTGCAGAACCCACAAAATGACACAGAGAAGCTAACCTCCCGCTGAGGACAGCCCGGCAGGAATCGACCAGCGCAGCACTTTGGGAGCTGAGCCCAGCTCCACGCCTAGGCTTTAGCCCCAGGGTGGTCCTGACCAGCCACCGGCCAGAGAGACTCCAGATCAGCAGCAGCTGTGGCCATTTCCAGAATTGTCAACACATAGACGTGAAGGACAAAGTGAGAGGTCAGTGCAGTCTGGACTTTGGGACCCAGTAAATGGGAGTGCATCGGCTTTTGCTCCTGGGGCAAGAAGCCGCTGAGAGGCTGGCACAGCCAGCCACTGCCACATGGCAGTTTCAGCTCCTGGCCTGCAGAGTGTAGGGGGACCAAGCGACCAGTCTGAGGGGTAAGATCTGGATTGCGGTCTAGGGTGGAGATCCTGGGGTGTGCGTCCAGCTTGCCAGAGCTTGTGGAGGCCTCAGAGAGGGCACCCATCTAATACCTCTGGAAGCTGAGAAAACCCCAGCGTTTGGGATGAAAGCTCCCCTGTCTGGTGGCAGAGTCCTAGTGTGGCAAAAAGCCCAGGGGCCAAGTGACTGAGGGGCTACATGACCAGGCAAAGGAAACAAAGCAGACAGAAGATTCCAACATTATTGACTCCTATTTTGGGGACAAAAAGGAGCAAAGCATGGAACAGGAGGAAGACAGGGAAGTCAGAACTCCTGCACCAAAAGTTTCAAAGGAAAATATGAGCTGGTTACAGGCCACAGAGGACCTTAAGAAGCAGATAAGAGAAGTGGAAGAAAAATTGGGATGAGAAATGAGAACAATGCAAGAAAATTACGAACTGAGAGTCAACAGCCTGACTGAGGAAAATAACACCTTAAAAAATAGACTAACTCAATTGGCAAAAGAGGCTCAAAAAGGCAATGAGGAGAAGAATGCCTTAAAAAGCCGACTTTGCCAGATGGAAAAAGAATCTCAAAAGCTCACTGAGGAGAATCATTCCTTCAGAATTATTTGGAGCAAAGGGAAGCTAGTGACTTTATGAGAAATGAAGATGCTGCTAAACAGATCCAAACAAATGAAAGAATAGAAGGCAATGTGAAATATCTCATGGGAAAAACCCCTGACCTGGAAAATAGATCCAGGAGAGAGAATTCAAAAATTATTGGACTACCTGAAACCCATGACCAAAGTAAGAACCTAGAACCATCCTCCAGGAAGTTCTCAAAGAAAACTGCCCTGATGTTTTAGAACCAGAGGGCAAAATAGAGGTTGAAAGAATCCACCAATCACCTCCTGAAAAAGATCCCAAAAAGAAAACTCCTAGGAATATTATAGCCAGGTTCCAGAATTCCCAGATCAAGGACAATATTACAAGCAGCCAGGAAGAAACAATTTGAATATTGTGGAAACATAATCAGGATAACTCAGGATCTGGCAGTTTCTACACTGAGGGATCGATCCGAAGGGTTTGGAATATGATATTCTGGAGGGCAAAAAAGCTGGGATTAAAACCAAGAGTCACCTACCCAGCAAAACTGAGTATCATGTTTCAGGGGAAAATATGATCATTCTGTGTAATAGAGGACTTTCAAGCATTCTTGATGGAAAAACCAGAATTGAATAGAAAATTTGACATTCAGATACAAGAAGCAAGAGAAGCTTGAGAAGGTGACCATTTGGTATTACGCTTTGTCGGTTTCTTTATTTCAATATCCTCCTCTGAAGATGAACCCTGGTGTAATGGCAAGCACAGAAGTAGTTCACATTTTGTTTCAGCTATTGAATTAACACCTTGTTTAAATCTGTTAGGAAACAGAACTCCACGACTTGTGAACTCTAAAACTTGTGAACTCCTGGGGAGGAGCTAATGACTGTATAAGGAGAGCCCCAGGGCTAGAGACAGCAAAAACTGAGAAGACCCTTGTGGTGGCAGTCAAGAAGGAGAAAACTTGTGGTATCCCTGTACTCTGTCTGCTCTGTCTGTGTTGATATTTGTTTGTGATACTTTGTATAGAAGCCCTGGAACCTTACTGGAAGCCCTGAAAGAGAATTTTCTGGTTGTATGTTTACAGAAGTCCTAGAGAAGGGTTTTGGAGGTCATGGGACTTTGCTGATGTTTTGTGCTGACCCCTTGGATCTTGTTTGTGGGTCTATGTTGATTTCTATGTTGATGATTTGTGTTGAGTTCTCAGATCTTGGTGGGTCTGAGTTGATTTCACAGGCAGATAGTGAATTGATGATGGTGCCAGCAGTGTGTATGAATATTATTATAGCTCTGTCAAGCTTTTTCTTCCCAGAAACAGAAACTATGAAGAACTTGAGGTGAACTGGACATTGTGAGTTTCAATATGGAATGGGAACTGGAGAAAAAAATGGACAAGCAGCTGGACAAGGAACTGGGAACTGCCTGCCTTTGAACCCAGGTGACAGTTGGAGCTGAGACCATGGAAGAGGAACCATGAAAGCTGAAAGCCAGCCTCGAGTCAAGCTGAAAGAAGCTTTACTTAGGTTCTTGTGGTATCCTGGCACTCTGTGTACTGACTGAGAAGATTATGATTTATTGTGACCTAGGGGTAGATGACCTGTGTATTTTCCACTATCCATTAAGAGGTTTCTGAGTAGTGACTGATGATTGAATAGTGACGGATGACTGAATAGTGACTGATTTGTAACTTACTGTGCCCCATGAGTGGAGAACTTTGACTATTGTATTTTGTGACCCTTAAGGATGATTAAATGATTGAGTTACTAAATGATTGTACTTTGGTGAAAATTATGTGGCCATTTTAGTGATAAGTCATTGTGAATTCTGTATTTTGATGTTCTGTGATACGTTGTAATATTGTGAATGTTATATCTTGATTTTCTGTGAATGTTTTGCTTTGATTTGTTATGGAATAGAGTGTTCACTATACTGTGTAATCAGAAACTTAAAAACTGTTCACAGTAGCATTCTATTGGAAAGCTGCTCGTACATGGCATTACACCTGGTCATCTCTATTCTCAAAAAAAAAAAAGAAAGAAATAGATGAAGATGCAGAAAAGGTGACTTAAGCGGGGGTGGTTAGACAGGTAGGAAGAGAATCAAAAGAGCATTATCATGAAAACCTTGGAAAAGAGAGTATCAAGGAGAAGGTGGTTGATGGTGTCAAAACTCTAGAGAGGCAGGAAGGATAAAGATTGAATAGAGGGACTTTATATAATCAGTGCTTGCATTTCATTTCCTCTTACTCTGTTCTTAAGTTTTTACAGTCTAATATCTGACCTCATCTAACTGTTTCTTTCCAGAGTTATCTATCTGACCTCATCTAACTGTTTCTTTCCAGAGTTATCAGTGATCTTTTTTTTGCATTTTGGAGGGCAGTTGGGGTTAAGTGACTTGCCCAGGGTCACATGGCTAGTTTTTGTGTGTGTGTGTGTGTGTTAAGTGTCTGAGGCCGGATTTGAACCCAGGTCCTCCTGACTCTAGGGCCAGTGCTATGTTCACTGTACCACCTAGCCGCCCATTATCAGTGATGTTTTAGTCACCATATCTAATAGCAATTTTCTTGTTCATTTATCAGATTTCTAATGATCAGTCATTTGATTTCGATAATATTCTGTCTGTTGCCATGACGCCTTCACTGTGGAGTGTTGATCAAATTTGCTTTCTTTCATTTAACTTGATCTGTGATTATTTTCTTAGGGTAGACAACAAAGTGTCATTGAAGGAGATTTTGCTATATGTATTAGTTTATATCATGGTTATGAGTTACTACAGCAAATGGGAATGAGATCCTTATATATCTTCCTTTGTGGGGTTATAGATGGAACTAAAGGTAAGTTAAATAAAATATTTTAGATGTAAATTTTTGCTGTTTAGATATGATTTTAAGAAAAACATTCTAAAGTACTGTTATATTAGCAAAATAATGGAATGATATGCTATGATGGGTAATTATGATACAGTCTGCTAGAAAAAAAAGTTGTTCATTAATGACATATGGGCATGCACACCTGAAAAGCCACGAACATTTTCATTGTTGATAATTTTCATATTTCTCCTGTTCCAAATTTGAGTGAATACTTTTTGAGAAAAAGCATGACAGTGCATATAGTCAGCCTTGAAGTCAGAGATTTCCCAGGTTCTACCTCTGATACAGACTGGCTGTGTCATTCTGGGCAAGTCTTGCTTAACTTCACAGTGCCTTAGGCAACTCTCAAAGACTATCAGGTTCATAGCCATTGTAGGTCTGCATTGGTAGAGGATATTTCCTCATTGAGACTCCTTATACCAATGAAGTCACAGGTCTAGATCAGTCAACAATTTACTTGTTTTGAGATAAATTAGAAGTCTTTAAGTAAGTTTCTGATTTGTATGGAAAAATATTTTTCCTTGTTTTTGAAGGTATGACTCGAACCAAAAATGAACTTAGCAAGAATGAACAATTCATGAAACTCTTTGAGCAGCTAGGAAACATGTTTTCAGATAGGAACAAACCATCAGGAATTATCGAGGGGAGTCCCAACCAAAGAGGTTTGTAGACTCTGTCTTTAATATTTTCAGTTGTTTTCTTTTTGTCTCAGAATAATATTTGCAGTTCCTTACATTGCCTTTTTAAAAACTCTTTTGTGGTTTATAAAACTTTTTTTGTATTATCTTTTTTGAATCTCATAAATGACTCTGTAAAGTAAGTGGGACAGGAGTTACCTCCATTTTACAGATGATAGATGAGTAAAGTAAGGAAAAATTAAGTAACTTGCTCAGAATTATATAGTTAATAGTGATGGAATCAGTTTCAAAACTAGGTCTTTTTTTTTTTTAAAGCAATTGGGGTTAAATAACTTGCTCAAGGTTACACAGTTAGTTTGTGTGTGTAGGTGTGTGTGGGTGTTAAGTGTCTGAGGCCAGAACTGAACCCCTCCCGGTCCTCCGATTCCTGGCCAGTGCTCTTACTCACTGTGCCACCTAGCTGCCCCCATGTTGCCTATCTTTTACTAGAGTTTGATAATTTCAGTGGATTTTAAAAGTTGGAAGACACCTTAAAAGGTCTTCTGGTCCAACCTTTTCCTGAAGCATTTTAGTTTCTTAAAATTTTGAGGTTTTTAAAACAAAACTTAAACCTGTGTTTTTTTACTTTTGTTTCTAAAAGCCGGCAACATAATATATCTATATCAAAATTGTGTTTTAAATTAAATAAGAGCAAGTCTAAACATATTAGTTCTGAAGAGGTTCAAAGCCTTAAGAATTTAAAAGCATACACATTGTGATTTTTTGGCATAACAGATTTTTAAAAAAAATTTTTCAGGACACAATGATAAAAAATGTATCTATAGCCATCCGAAGTTAAAAAAATTAGAAGAAGTTGTAGTTGAACACTTCAGAACCTGGAAAGGTATGTTATATTCATTATTTTCAAAGCAAGATAAGCTTATGATAAGAAATAATACCTCCTTGTGTTTGTATAGTACCTTACTGTTTGCACATTTGTTCATTTAAAATCTTATTGGATTCACACAAGGTAAATAGGGCAGTATTCAAACTAATTTAATAAATATTTAATTTTTTGAGTACTTTATTTCCCTAATAATAATGTAAAAACAATTTCTAGCATTCATTTAAAAAAAATTTTGAGTTCCCTTTCTCACCCCCACTTGCACTTCATTCTCATTTGAACTGGTTAAAAGAAAGAATACACATACACAATTGGGTACAGAAAGGCATCTTATCCAACAGGGATAAAAAGGGAAAGGTATTAAAGGAATTGGGTAGGGACGAAAAGAGGAAGAGCAGATTAAGGGAGGCAGTAGCCAGAAGCCAGTCAGACTCTTAAAGAGAAAGAAGGGGGGTAGAAAAGAGGGAAAAGTATGTGATAATAAAATGAAGAGAAATACAGTTGTAGCTCTGAATCTGAATGGTATGAACTCACCATGAAAAGGAAGAGGATAGTAGAATTGATTAGAAACCAGAATTCACCAGTTATAAGAAACACTTGAAAGAGAATGATACACAGAGTTAAAACAAGGGGCTGAAGCAGAATCTGATATGCTTCAGCTGAAATAAAAAAGGCCAGGGTGGAAATCATGATCTCAGAAAAAGCAGTAGTACAAATAGACTTAATTGAAAGAGATCAATAGGGAAACTACAATTGCCCTAGACAATTTCAGTGCTAAACATATGCACCAAGAGGCATAACATCTAAATTCTTAAAGGAAAAATTGAAGGGATTACAAAAGGAAATAGACAAGTAAAATTTTAAGTGGAGGACCTCAATTTACTGCTCTCAGACCTAGTTAAATCTAAACAAAAAATAAACAAGAAAGAAGGTAAGGGACTAAATAGAATTGCCACCTGATCTCAAAACTATATTTCAGAGCTGTAAATTTTTTTTTTTTTTGCCTTTTGGAGGGCAGTTGGGGTTAAGTAACTTGCCCAAGTTTACACGGCTGGTTTTTTTTGTGTGGGTGTTAAGTGTCTGAGGCTGGAACCAAACGTGGGTTCTCCTGACTCTGGGGCCGGCGTTTTACTCACTGCACCACCTAGCCACCCCAGAGCTATAATTTTCAAAATAATTTGGTCCTGGTTGAGAAATACATTGATCAGTGGAATAAATTTAGCATGCATAAGCAAATGAACATGGTAGCCTAGTTTTTTTATAAACCCAAAGATCCCAGTTATTGGGATAAGAATTCTATTTGACAAAAACTGGAAACCAGTCTAGCAGAAGCTAGTTATAGACCGGTATCTCATATGATAGGCAAAGGTCCCCTCTAAGATCCTTTCTATTTTTTTTCTTTTCTTTTTGCTTTTTGGAGGGCATTTGGGGTTAAGTAAGTTACCTGAGGTCACACAGTTAGTTTTTGTGTTAAGTATCTGAGGCCGGATTTGAACTCAGGTCCTCCTGACTCCAGGGCCAGTGCTCTATTCACTGTGCCACCTAGCCACCCCCTCCTTTCTAGTTTCTAAACCCTATAACAAAGATATATCCTCTTTCAGTGGAAGTACATAGATGAAATGGTCTTAAAGGTCTAAAGAGGAAAAGTAAAAAGTTAAAAGCTAGAAGAGAAAGGAATATCTAGAAGAAAGGGGATGGTCACCATTGTTCTAGATACTGTAATCTAGGTCAAGGAGTGTTAGAAATGAAAAAAGACCATTGGAATTTGTAGTTAGGATGCTACTTTTGATAATGTTTCAGTGTAGTGATGGGGATGGAAGTAGAATGAAAGGCAGTGAATGAATATATGGTGGAGGCTTTGGTTTTAAACCCATTTTTTTTTTCAAGAAGTTTGGTGAAAGGGAAGAGATAAGAGTGTGAGATAAAAGGATAAAGGGAAGGTAGTTTTTTGAAACTTTCTGGAATGGAAAGATACGGGCATTGTCAGTTGGTAAGGAAGCAGAGAAGAGATTGTATGGTCTAGATTTTTTAGTAAGAAGATAAAGGGAAACTCTGGAGCCATAAAGGTTGGCATACGATGAAGAAGCTGAATCTCCAGTGATACATCAAGAAGACAGGAGGCCAAACAACAAAGGTTTAGGCAATCTCAATTTTTTTAACCCCAAGGCAACTGGGGTTAAATGACTTGTCCAGGGTCATACAGCTTATAAGTGTCAAGTGTCTGAGGCTGGATTTGAACTTAGGTTCTTCTGATTGCAGGGCTGATGCTCTGTCAATTGAGCCACCTAACTGCCCCCAATTGTGTTTTTGAAAGAAATATTTTGTATTAATGCCATACCTTTTTGCCTTTTGAACTAACCAAAATATTTAGTTGCATGTGTTTTTTTAATGTGTTTAACTTTAAAATATATTTTCTGTCAAATAGATCAAAATACAGATGAAAAAAAATGTGACACCAGGGTTATGATTTTTTCATCGTTTCGAGACAGTGTTCAAGAAATTGCAGAAATGCTCCAATACCAGCCAGATGTTAGAGTTATGACTTTTGTTGGCCATGCTTCAGGGAAAAGCACGAAAGGATTAACACAGAAGGAACAACTTGAGGTAATCAGGAGTTTCTGATACGATAGCAATAGGAATATTTTGAAATGTCTCTTCATTTATGCCCTTTTTAGAATCATTAGCAGATTTCAAATTAGTGCCTTTTTAAATCTTAGAGGAATTTTCTTTGATATTAGACATGTAAATAACACTAGAACTATATTTGAAATGTTGTTTGGAAATGTCTTTAAAAATGATGTTATTATTTCTCCAAGTGAAATTTTACAAAAATATAATTTTAAGAAGTGGAAAATGTTTTGAATTTAATTAAACTAATATCTAAAAAGTATGTTAAGAAGCAGTTCTGATAAAAATGATATTTCTCTTGGCAATTTCTAAGCAGTCTTAAACTCTGAAATTAGAAATTGTTAATATAGTCCGTCCTGCCGCCCAAAGAGAAGAGTGAGAATGTCACAAGTAGGATCTAGATAGATACTGACCTGTACCAAAATCCTCACACGTCAGAAAGGTTCCCAAATTTGACACTCCCATTTGTTTCTGAGAGAAATGGTGTATAACTTATGTCTCTTGTCCATACAATATGTAATACATAATGAATGAGACCTGAAACCACCATTCTTTATAATCCACACAGATGTCTCTATTCCTCTCCCCATCTTTCCCATCTAAGGACTAGAGCAAGACCGCCTATATATACTACACAGGTTCCAGTCTGAACCTAGACTTGGATTGGGCTTCCTACCAGCACCCTCTGCTGACTCTGGGAAGGGGTAGAGGGATGCTGGACATAGCGTCATTGCCAGCTTTCTTTTCCTTCTCTGCCAGCGCTGAGCTTCCTCCTGCCAGCACCCTCTGCTGACTCTGGGAAGGGGC
>NW_027185809.1:851687-903766 GCF_028583685.1 Petaurus breviceps papuanus
GCTGAGCTTCCTCCTGCCAGCACCCTCTGCTGACTCTGGGAAGGGGCAGAGGGATGCTGGAAATAGCGTCATTACCAGCTTTCTATTCCTTCTCCGCCAGTGCTGAGCTTCCTCCTACCAGCACCCTCTGCTGACTGTGGGAAGGGGTAGAGGGATGCTGGACATAGCGTCATCACCAGCTTTCTATTCCTTCTCCACCAGCGCTGAGCTTCCTCCTACCAGCTCTCCAGGTGAAGAAACAGACACAACCAAACGAGCTCTCTCTGTAACAGTCTTTGGTTCCTGTAGGTTTCCTGCTTAATCCCTTTCTCCTCATGTTCTTTTGTCCCTGTCCAACTCCATCTGACCCCATCCATCTCCTACTCTAAACCTTCCCATCCGTTCCACTGTACCTTCTGGAATTACTGTTGTGTAGTGAACAAATTTCCCTTCATCCTGGATCTCTTTCTCTCATGCTCTATCTGGCCCTCACCGAAACCTAACTCCTCTAATAATACCACAGTACAGGCCTGGCTGTCCTCTCCAGAACTGACTGGTCCTTGCTCAGCTGATCACCCTTACTCATCCTTGAGGGAGAGTCAGAATACTCTGCTCCTCATTGTTTCTTCCAGATTTGTCCTTTGCTTCCTTCACTCAGTAACCTTTCCTTTGTAGAAATCCATACTTATATTTTTCTTTTTTTTTTTTGTCTTTATTAATTTGTTTACTTTTAGTTTACAAGATTCAGTTCGACAGTCCCTTGAGTTTCAGATTTTCTCCCCTACCCTTCACCCCCCTTAGCCCAACCCCACCCGCATGTGGCATGCAATCAAGCATAGAATCTGCAAATACTTTCACATCAGACATTAGTCAGATTGTAAAAAAAAGATTGTAACTGATGGAATGAACAATGGGAAAGAAGAAACAAAACCAAACAAGAAAAAGAAAGAGAGCAGGTAGTTTGTTTCAGTCTGCCTTCAGACTCTGTTCTTTCTAGTTCTTTCTCTGAATGTAGACATCTCCTTCCACCATGAGTCCTTTGGGGTTGTCTTATAACCTTGCATGGCTGAAAAGAGTCCAGTCTATTAAAGTTGGTCGTCACACATACGTTGTGTCTGTAATTGTGTGCACATTTCTCCTTGTTCTGCTCTTCTCACTCAGCATCGGTTTGTATAAGCCTTTCCAGGTAAATATGAAGTCTGTGTGCTCCTCATTTCTTTTTTTTTTTTTTTGCTTTTTGGAGGGGGGGAGGGTAGGGCAATTGGGGTTAAGTGACTTGCCCAAGGACACATGGCTAGTTTTTGTGTGTATGTGTCAAGTGTCTGAGGCCAGATCTGAACCCAGGTCCTCCTGACTCCAGGGCCAGTGTTCTACTCACTGTGCCATCTAGCTGCCCCCTGCTCCTCATTTCTTATAGCACAGTAGTATTCCATTACATTCATATACCACAACTTGTTTAGCCATTCCTCAATTGATGGACATCCCCATCCAATTCTTTGCCACCACAAAAAGAGCTACAATAAATATTTTTATACATATGAGTTTTCCTCCCACTTCTATGATCTCTTTGGGATACAACCCTAGAAGTGGTATTACTGGGTCAAAGGGTATGCAATTATTTATAGCCCTTTAGGCATAATTCCAGATTGCTCTCTAGAATGGTTGAATTGGTTCACAACTCCACCAACAATGCATTAGTGTTCCAGTTTGCCCACATCCTTTCCAGCATTTGTCATTTTCCTGTTTTGTCATCTTAGCCAATCTGACAGGTGAGATGTGGTACCTCAGAGTTGTTTTGATTTGCATTTCTAGAGCATTTTTTCATATGCTTATAGATATTTTTAATTTCTACCACTGAAAATTGTCTGTTCTTATCCTTTGATCATTTATCAGTGGGGAATGACTTGTATTCTTATAGATTTAACTCAATTCTCTGTATATTTTAGAAATGAGGCCTTTATCAGAGACACTGGTTTTCTGATAATGCTTTCCCTTTTCCACTTCATTCTTAATCTTGGTTACATTGGATTTGTTTGTACAGAAACTTTACAATTTAATGTAATCAAAATTATCCATTTTGCATTTTATAATGCTCTTTAATTCTTGTTTGGTCATAAAGTCTTCCCTTCTCCGTAAATCTGACAGGTAAACTATTCCTTGCTTTCCCAGTTTGCTTTCAGTATCAGCCTTTATATCTAGATTGTGCACCCATTTAGACTTGATTTTGGTATACGGTGTTAGATAATGGTCTATGCCCAGTTTCTGCCATACTATATTCCAGTTTCCCCAGCAGTTTTTGTCAAATGGTGAGGTCTTCTCCCCAAAAGTGGGGTCTTTGGGTTTATCAAACAGTAGATTCCTATAGTCATTGCCTGCTGAGTCTTGTGTGCCCAGTCTATTCCATTGATCCGCTCCTCTGTTCCTCAGCCAGTACCAAGCAGTTCTGAGGACTGCTGCTTTATAATACAGACTGAAACCTGGTATGGCTAGTCCACCTTCCCTAGCATTTCTTTTCATTAATTCCCTTGATATTCTGGACCTTTTGTTTTTCCAAATGAATTTTGTTACTATTTTTTTTAGCCCCACAAAATAATTTGTTGGTAGATTGATTGTTATGACACTAAATATGTCATTTAATTTAGGTAAAATTGTCATTTTTATTATATTAGCTCAACCCAGCCATGAGCAATTGATGTTTTTCCCATTAATTAGATCTGACTTTATTTGTGTGAAAAGTGTTTTGTAGTTGTGTTTATATAGGTCCTGAATTTGTTTTGGCAGATTCTCAAATATTTTGTAGACTTCTACTTCCCCCAATGAATGTAAAAGGGGACTCTGAACAAACTTTGGAGCTACAGAACCCACAGAAAGACACAGAGAAGCTAACCTCCCACTGAGGACAGCCCAGCAGGCTGGCAGCAAGTGGCCAGCGCAGTGCTCTGGGAGCTGACCCTGGCCCTGTGCAAGCCAGAGGTTTTAGCCCCAAGGCGGCCTGACCAAGTACCCTCTGGAGGGACTTCAGATCACCAGCAGCTGTGGTGGTTTCCAGAATTATCAACGCATAGATGCTAAGGAGAAAGTGAGAGGTCCGTGCAGTGTGGACTTTGGGATCCAGTAGTTGGGAGCGTGTTGGCTTTTGCACCCGGGGCAAGAAGCGGCTGAGGCTCTGTGGCTCTCCAGCCACAGTCACTGGTGGCTGCTTTAGCTCCTGGCCTGCAGAGTGTAGGAGGACCAAGCGACCAGTCTGAGGAGTAATCGCTCTTGCTTTAACTTGCTTGGATCTGGATTGCAGTCTAGGGTGGAGGTCCTGGGGTGTGCCACCAGCTTGCCAGAGCTTGCGGAGGCTTCAGAGAGGGCACCCAACTAACACCTTCAGCGGCTGAGAAAACCCCAGCGTTTGGAACAAAGCTCCCCTGTCTGGTGGCAGAGTCCTACTGTGGCAAAAAGCCCAGGGGTCAAGTGACTGAGTGGCAAAATGAGCAGGCAAAGAAAGCAAAATAAACAGAGTACCCCAACTTTACACTCCTATTTTGGTGACAAAAAGGATCAAAGCATGGAACAGGAGGAAGACGGTGAAGTCAGAACTCCTGCACCAAAAGCTTCAAAGGAAAATACGAGCTGGTTACAGGCCATAGAGGACCTTAAGAAGCAAATAAGAGAAGTGGAGGAAAAATTGGGAAGAGAAATGAGAACGATGCAAGAAAATTATGAAATGAGAGTCAGCAGCCTGACTGAGGAAATTACACCTTAAAAAAATAGACTTACCCAAATATTTTGTGATGTCTACAGTAACTTTAAATGGGATTTCTCTTTCTATCTCTTGCTGTTGGATTTTGTTAGAAATATATAGGAATGCCAAGGATTTATGTGGATTTATTTTTTATCTTATATCCTGGAACTTTGCCAAATTTATTTATTGTCTCAAGTTGTTTTTTCCTCGATTCTCTAGGATTCTGTAAGTATATCATCATATCATCTACAATGAGTGGTGGCTTAGTCTCTTCTTTGCCTAATTTGATTCCTTCAGTTTCTTTTTCATCTCTTATTGCTACTGCTAACATTTTTAGTACCAGATTGAATAAGAGGGGTGATAGTGGACATCCTTGTTTCACCCCGATCTTATTGGAAATGCTTCTAGTTTATCCCTGTTGCATATAATACTTGCTGATGGCTTTAAGTAGATGCTACCTATTATTTTCAGGAAAACTCCATTTATTTATATACTTTCTTGTGTTTTTAATAGGAATGGGTGTTGTATTTTGTCAAAAGCCTTTTCTGCATCTAATGAGATAATCATGGTTTCTGCTAGTTTTATTGTAGATATGATCAATTATACTGATGGTTTTCCTAATATTGAACCATCCTTGCATTCCTGGAATAAATCCTACCCAATCAAAATGTATTATTCTTGTAATAAGTTGCTGTAGTCTTTTTGCTAATATTTTATTTAAAATTTTTGCATCTATATTAATGAGGGAAATTGGTCTATAATTTTCTTTTCCCATTTTGTCTCTTCCTGATTTAGGTATCAGTACCATATTTGTGTCATAAAAAAATTTTCCCAAATAGTTCGTAGAGTATTGGGATCAATTGTTCTTTAAATGTTTTATAGAATTTGTTAGTAAATCCATCTGGCCCTGGAGATTTTTTCCTCGGGAGTTTGCTGATGGCTTATTTGATTTCTTTTTCTGAAATGGGGTTATTTAAGTAATTTACTCCCTCGTCAGTTAATCTGGGCAATTTATATTTTTGTAAATATTCTTCCATTTCACTAAGATTGTCAAATTTACATGCAAACAATTGGGCAAAATAATTCCTAATTATTGTTTTAATTTCTCCTTCATTGGAGGTAGATTCACCCTTTTCATTTTTGATACTTGTAGTTTGTTGTTCTTTTTTTTTAATCATATTGACTAAAGGTCTATCAATTTTATTGGTTTTTTTTTTCATAAAACCAGCTCTTAGTTTTATTTATTAATTCAATAGCTTTCTTAATTTCAGTTTTCTTAATCTCTCCTTTGGTTTTCATGATTTCTAATTTAATATTTAATTGGGAATTTATTTTTTCTTTTTCTAGCTTTTTCAATTGCATGCCCAATTCATTGACCTCCCTTTTCTCTAATTTATTCATGTATGCACTCAGGGATATAAAACTTCCCCTAAGAACTGCCTTTGCTGCATCCTACAAATTATGGTTTGTTGTCTCATTATTGTCATTCTCTTGAATGAAGTTACTGATTGTTTCTGTAATTACACTCATTCTTTAGGATTAAATTATTTACTTTCATGGAGGCTAGGTTGCACAGTGAATAGAGCACCTGTCCTGGAGACAGGAGGACCTAAGTTCAAATCCAGCTTCAGGCACTTAACACACAAAAAAACTGGCCGTGTGACCTTGGGCAAGTCACTTAACCCCAATTGCCCTACCTCCTCTCCCCATCCAAAAAGTGGGAAAAAAAAAGAATTTTTTAGGCGGCTAGGTAGTGCAGTGAGTAGAGGACTGGCCCTCGAGTCAGGTCGACCTGAGTTCAAATCCGGCCTCGGACACTTAACACAAAAACTAGCCATGTGACCTTGGGCAAGTCACTTAACCCCAATTGCCCTTCAAAAAGCAAAACAAATAAAAATAAATTATTTACTTTCCAATTAGTTTGTCTATCTTTCCATGGCCCTTTATTGCATATGATTTTTATTACAACATGATCTGAGAATGATGCATTTAATATTTCTGCCTTTCTGCACTGAATTGTGAAGTTTTTTGCCCTAGTACATGATTGATTTTTGTGTATGTGCCATGTACCGCTGAGAAGAAGGTAGCCTCTCTAAAATTCTGTTTGCCTCCTTAACTTCTTTCTTGTTTATTTTGAGGTTAGATTTATCAAGTTCAGAGAGGGGCAGGTTGTGATCCTCCACTAGTATGGTTTTGCTATCTATTTCTCCCTTGATTTCTCCTCTAGGAATTTTGATGCTATACCTATTGGTGCATATATGTTAAGTAATGATACTGCTTCATTCTCAGTGGTGCCTTTTAGTAGGATATAATTTCCTTAATTATCTCTTTTAATTAGTTCTGTTTTTGCTTTTGCTTTGTCTGACATAGAGATTGATACCCCGGCTTTTTTTTTTTTACTTTAGTTGAAGCATAATGTCGTCTACTCCAGCCTTTTACTTTTATCCTATGCGTATCCCCTTGTCTCTTGTAGACAGCATATTGTAGTTTTTAATCTATTCTGCTGTCAGCCTCCGTTTTGTGGGAGAGTTCATCCCATTCACATTAACAGTTATGATTACTGTCTGTCTTTCCCTCCATCTTATTCCCTCCCCTATTTATGTTTTTGTTTCTTCCTTCTCCCTTCCCCTTAAAGTATTCCATTTGACCACCGCCTTCCTCGGTATTCCCTCCCTGTGCCCCCCCTCTTTACCTACCCTTGCCCCTTACTACTCTTTCCCTCCCTTCTAACTATCCCCTCCTTTTTACCCTCCCCCCTTACCCTTCCTACTACCTGTAGAGCACAGTGGATTTTCATATTTAACGGAGTATGTTATTCCCTCCTTGAACTCAAACCGATGGGAGTAAATTTCATACAGTGCTTCTGTCCCTCCCTCCTTTCCCTTTTGTATAATGAGTTTTTGTGTCTTTTCATGTTAGAATCCCAAACTTAACTGATTATGTTGCTCCATCTTTGAACCAGAACCAATGAGAATGAAGTTCATGTGATGTTTATCTCCCTTCCTTCTTCCCTCTACTATAGTATGTTTTTATACCTCTTTTTGTGGTATAGTTTACCTTTGTCTGCCTCATCCTTTCCTTTTATCCCATTATAGTCCCTTTTTGCCCCTTAATAAGGGTTTTTATCATGAGATTAGTTCCTTTATACCCACGCCTGCTATGTATGTATATCCCTTTTAAATGTTGTGATAATTATATAAATTTCAATATTGACAGATATCTGCTCCTGATATAGGGATATAAACAGTGTGCTTTTACTGAATCCCAAGTTATGTGTGTATGTGTGCGCCTGTGTGTGTTTCCCTTGTTTACCTTTTTGTGTCTTTCTTAAGTGTTGTCATTGGAGATCAGATTTTCCACTGAGCTCTGCCCTTTTCATCAGAAAAGTCTGGAAGTCCCTTATTTCATTAAATGACCATCTCCTTGCCTGAAAGATCATGCTCAGTTTTGCTAGGCAATGACACTTCTACTCAATCGGAATTATGATAGTTGTAGAATATTGAGGCCCCAGGTTATTCTCTCTCCTTTCTCAATGAAATCAGCATTTGGCTCACCACCTTCCTCTCTTTTGCTCCAGTGATTTCATTTTGATGTCGATGTTCCCTCGCACACTTCCAGATTCCTCAGCCTCCTCAAGTTCTAATGTGCCCTATTCCTTTATTCATCCCATTTCAGCCGTGCGGAGGGTTGATCGCACATTAGATCTTGCTGTTACCCAGAAGCACTCACCTCCTAATTAGAAGCTGACATTTCTCATCTGTGACACGCCATGATTCCATCTTCGCCTAAGCTTTATTTCTCCTGCATTTGTTCTGCATCCTCATCAAGACCTCCAGTCCTTCTACCTGTCAGTATTTTCTCCATCAAATATCCCTGCTCTGAGGCATTCTAAGAGTGGAAATCCAAATTACCCTGAATATTAAATAGAGTATAGGAATTATTTTTTCAGAATGAAGATATATTTTTTTTTTTTGGAGGGCAGTTGGGGTTAAGTGACTTGCCCAAGGTCACATGGCTAGTTTTTATGTTAAGTGTCTGAGGCTGGATTTGAACTCAGGTTCTCCTGACTCCAGGGCCGGTGCTCTATTCACTGCGCCACCTAGCTGCCCCTTGAAGATATATTTTCAATAATCCATTCACACTTTGTTTTTCAGGTCAAAGTGAATTGGTTGCCTTGAATCTTGTTCTTTGGGACAGCCTACCCTTAAATCTGATCAGTGACTGAGAAAGTTTTATACTATCTGGAGCCTCATCTGGGGTAGTCATAAAATGAACTTGTAATTTTCCTTTCACCAAGGCAAATCAAAAAGAGAATGCCATTCTTAGCCCTGTCTTCCTTCCTTCTGGCCTTTGGAGGAGGCATGGGGAGTGATTTTTTTTCTCCCCTAGAAAACTTCTCCAGGTGGATATTAAAAAAAAGAAAATCTAATTCAGTAAACATGAAGTGCCTCCTATAACCAAACTCTGATAGATTCTTGTGGTAGATAGAAAAATGATGCAGTTCTTGCCTCAAGAAGCTTCCATCCTGTAGAAGAGAAGGTCATGACATGTATACCAAGAAGTATATTGTGGGGTTGAATGTGTTAGGGACGAGAGAGTTCCAGATAAAGTACTGAAGTCTGCTATTGTTTTTATCGTTATTTTGATTTTTGTTTTAATGATCTTTATTTTAGGTGGTAAAACGGTTTCGTGATGGTGGTTATAACACATTGGTCTCTACGTGCGTTGGTGAAGAAGGTTTAGATATAGGAGAAGTTGATCTAATAGTCTGTTTTGATGCTCAGAAGAGTCCAGTTCGTCTTGTACAACGAATGGGTAGAACTGGCCGCAAACGTCAAGGAAGGATAGTTGTTATTCTTACAGAAGGAAGAGAAGAATGTGTACGTATATCCATAGGTGTATGATTTAATGGCTAAAGTTTAATAGTTATATGCAGTACAAAATGAAACTTTGACAAAGTTTAAGAAATCTGGGAAGAGCTTTGATTAATTTTTCTCATTGTATATTTCTAACAGCTTCCTTTTGCTTTTCAAGGAGTGTTAAGCCAAATTTGTATAAATTATTTTTTGTATATATTTGATGATATTTTAGTATCCCCTGTTTAATGTTTATTGTAATCTATAAACCTGAACTATAAATTCATTTTTTCTTGTGAACATAAAGTGTATTTGAGATAGCAATTTTTTTTTTACTTTTGTTGACTTTTGTTAAGAGTTTTAAAGTTAGTCACTCATTTTCTCAGCTTCAACTCTTTAATTTTTTATTTGGGTAATGGAATCAATTTTGTTCTTTATGAATAATAATTTATGTAGTCTTTGCAATACCTTTTGTAAAACTTTTATTTCCTTAATAACTATTTAGAAAGTTCTAGCACATTTTAGTGTTAGCTCAAATTTAGTCATAGGGTGCTCTTGGCAGCCAAAATAAATCATGTATCCTGAAATAGCAGGGAGGTATTAGATTAGGAGTTGGAATACCTGGGTTCTATTTTTTTTTTCTTTTTGGAGCAGGGGAAGGCAGGGCAATTGGAGTTAAGTGACTTGCTCAAGGTTACACAGCTAGTAAGTGTTAAGTGGCTGGGGCCGGATTTGAACTCAGGTCCTCCTGACTCCAAGGCTGTATTCACTGTGCCACCTAGCCCGCCCTTCTGGGTTCTATTCTTGACTGTGTAACTAACTAGTCTGTAATTTTATTACTTTCTCTATGTGTGAAATGGGAATAATAAATCTGGGTTGGTCAGAGTTAGGAAATACCTTGAAAAATATAACCCAGTATATAAATGTAAATTAGTTTTGTTATTGCTGTTAGTTCTATTATCTTAATAGTAGAGATATTGCTAAAGTTCTTTTAATCAGTATTCAGTATTTTTGATTATGGAAAAGAGATTGCCTATTTGTTCTTCTGAAAGGAATCTTAATGCTTTCTCCAATAGAACAGATAGTTGTAGTGATTTATGAATTGTTATAAATCATAGATTAAGAACTACAAAGAGGCCTTAGCTACTATGTGTCACAACACCCCTCCCCTCACTCCTCTTATTAAACAAATGAGGCAGCTGTGACCCAGTCAAGTGAAGGGATTTGCTGAAAGTTTTATAGCAAGTGACAGATCTAAGATGAGAGCCCAGGTCTTTTGACTCTAGATTCTGCACTCTTTCTGTTACACTACTTTGCTTTATTAACTATACTAAATCAACTTCAAAAGAGATACAGTACTCATTCTAGATTGCTGTTACTTAGATGAAGCTGTAGTATAATTCACATTATTTGCCTTGACGTATAAGCATATAGAATAAAAATCTAATATCACAGTGTGTCAGAGACATAAATCTGTCTTGCAACATTCATGCTATAAAGGAATCCAGTGTATTGTTAAATCTTTCATAATGAAAATTTAACCAACCAGAATCCCCAGTTGCTCAGATTCTCTTATTTCTACACAAAATCTGCAGTGTTGTACATTGATCGTTTATGTTAATGGGAATGAGACTCCCACAAAAATCTTATGAATTAAAAATAGATTAAATTATACACAGTACAGTGGATATACTGAGATAGAGATATGTATTCCTATATTAAACATTTTTGATGGTAATTTAAAAGGGGTCAGGTAGAATAATGACCTCTTTATGTCTTAATGGGTTATATAATGTCATCCATCATCATTATTTTCTTGTTGCCCTTTAGCTAATGAAAAAATTCACTTGACCAGAACAGTTGTTAAGATATTGTTTTGTGTTTTATCTAGAATAAAAGTCATACTAATAAGAACAACTTCTGTTATTGCAAAATGGTAATTACAAAATCATTTCTAACATTAACTTTTTAAAAAAAACAGGCTTATAATCGAAGTCAGTCTTGCAAAAGAAGTGTTTATAAAGCTATTTCTGGTAACAGGAAGACCTTTCATTTTTACCAAGGAAGTCCACGTATGATTCCTGATGGAATTTATCCAAAATTATACAAAATGTTCATCACTGAGGAAATTTATGAACGAGCAAAGCAATCTAAAATACATAAAAAATCATCTGTCTTTTCATTTGGGGATGGTAAGTTGTAATTTTTCTATAATTGAATTTATTCCAGTCTTAATTCTATTGTAATTAAAAGCATATGCCTTTTTTTTTTTTTGCCTTTTGGAGGGCAATTGGGGTTAAGCCACTTGCCCAAAGTTACACAGCTAGGTTTTTTGTGTGTGTGTGCATGTGTGTTAAATGTCTGAGGCTGGATCCGAACTCCAGTGCTCCTGACTCCAGGGTTGGGTCTTTACTCACTGCGCCACCTAGCTGCCTCTAAAAAGCATATGTCTTACTGATAAAACAACTTTAGTTTGAAAAACTCATCACAAATTTTAAGCTGCAATAACATTTTTCCCTTGAAGGATGTTATCCATTGCTAGAGACTGATCCTGTAAAATACTGACAGAGACCTTAACCATAGCATAACAAAATAAAGTTATTTGCTGATTGATAGCTAGACATAAATACTGGTTTTAATATTGAGAAAAAAATAGATACAGGGGCATTACTGCTATCAAGAAAGTGAAAGACCTACAGATACCAGCATTATATGAAGGAGAAAGGCTTCTGACTTCATGTCTCAATCTGTATAGTTATCATTTTTCATTTACTTATTTTGTTCTGTGTGATTCATAGACTCACAGACTTAGAACTGGAAGGGGCCTTAGAAGCCTCTAAATCCAGTTTTCTCAGTCTAGAGATGAGGAAATTAAGGTCCAAAAGGTTAAGCCATTTGTCTGAGATTATATAGGTAAAATGACAAAGCTGGGATTCGGACCTAGGCCCTCTGCCTTTAGACTTAGTCCTGTCACCAGTATACTGTGCTGCCTTATTGGCTAGGTCACACTCTTTGGCATGGTGACAAGACTGTTCCAGTAGTCTTTGAAGTATCCTGGAGTGATCTTATTTTTGTTTTCTTCTGTTCATTTTACAAATGTTTTGTGGACCCTTTTTCCTTATATTGCTGTTACTGTCATAATCCCACTTTTCTCCCAATAACTTCCCCACAAAAATAAAATAGTCCCCTCTTTTGATAACTAAATATAGTCAAAGCAAAAAAAAAAAAAATCCACACATTGTGTCAGAAAATGTGTCTCATGTTAACACCTTGCTGTAGGCTGCTTAGTGTCTAGCACTAAGCACTAAGCATGGAGGCGTGAATAAGAAATGACCAGGCCATGTGGGTAGTTCAAGGAAGAACCATGAACTCCATTTATTGATTCTTAGGACAAGGTTTTTATAGAACAATGAGACAAAGGAAGGGGACTCAAGTTTTCTTATCATTACCTTAGTCTGTTGTATCCTGGAAGTAGCACAGAATAGATAATTTGATAAAGATTTATTCTCTAGGTGCCAGAGAGTTTTAGGAAGAGTCAGTTAGTAACTCTTTTCATATGCAGTCCGTTACAAAGGATGCTCTGGAGAGCTGGCTTCAAGGCTTAAGCCAGAATAGTGATCATTTTGTAGGGCATTTGCATAGCAGCCAACCATCTAAAAATAACTAAAGTCTTGGGGAAGAGCCTATTGGTCTTAGAACTCAAAACAACATCCTTTTAAGTGTAACCCATAACAAAGAACTCAGGAGCTAACTTAACAAAAAACCTAACAAAAAAGTCGCATCTCAAGGAGCTCTTTGATATTAAAGTCCACTATCATAGAGCAATTATCTGAGTCCTGGATCAGGCCTCTTTGGCTCCCCACAACACCTCGAGTTTATTATGGAGTTGTGGTTTTTCTTTACACTTAGTTTACATTATTTTGATCAAGGTTTGTAAGTCTTTCAGAATTGTTTTGCTTTACAATGTAGTTGTAAAGATTGTAGTTCTGGTTCTGCTTACTTTACTGTCTCTTCATACAGATCTTCCTAGATTTCTCTGATCATTCTCTTTTTTCATTTCTTATGCCTCAATAATAATATTCTATTGCATTCTTATCATAAGTTATTTAGCCTTTCCAGGTGATGGACACCCATTTTGTTTATAGATACTTGCTAGGACAAAAATTCTGCTATAAATGTTTTTGTGCATATGGATGCTTTCCAAATTTTGTCTTAAATTATTTTTGGGTATTTACATAGAAGGGGTATTTTTGGTTCATAAGGTGTGAATGAATGAATGTGAAATAAGTTTTGTGACTTTTGGGGTGTGGTTCCAAATTCTATTACTAAATGGTTGAACTAATTCATAACTTTACCACTAGTTCCTTGGTGTGCCCATCCTTTAATGATTATAATTTTCCTTTAAAAAGAAAATAAAACATTTTTCCCTTGTCTAAGGTAGGACCTCAGAGTAGTCTTTAGACTCCTGTTTTATTTAGTAATTTGAAGCAGTTTTTGTATGGTTGTTAATAGCTTGCCTTTTTTTCCCAAATCAACAAAAATTTATTAGAGATTTAACATAGAGAGGCAAAAAGTAAGAACATATAAACAGTATCGTCTGATAAAGAATTTGTAGATTATAATTAAACCCTAGACTTAGGTAATTTAACTGTATACATTCAGGTTTTGTGTAGTAAATGAAAACTTAATTACAATTTAAATTTATTCACTATTTAATTTTAAGTTTCTTACCAATTTCACCTTAGCAGATTTGCTTTAAGAAAAATGAAGTCATAAAATTAGATATGGTTGTGTGTGTGGGGGGAAGTGAAAACTTCTCAGAACTTCTCTCCCCCTTCCCACACTCCTTCTGCTGTTAATCAGCAGCAAGCCCTTTCAGGAGGCTTTCAGATTTCCTCCCTTTGCAGGCCCCTCCTCCCTTTCCCTTGCTGTCAATCAGCCTCCTTGGTGGGCTCCTCTGTTGTTTACCATTGGGGAAGATTTTTGTGCAGAGACTTGAGGCGCCCCCCACCCCACCTGACCAATGGGAGAAGGGACCCCATTAGGGTATACATTCTTTTTTTCTTTTTAATTAATTTGTTTGTTTACTTTTAGTTTACAGGATTCAATTCCACAATTCCTTGAGTTTCACATTTTGTCCCCCTCCCTCCCCTCTCCCCCATGGTGGCATATAGTCAAGTATACATTGGTCAGATTAAAAGTCATATAAAGACAGATTGTATCAGATGGAATGAAAAATGGTGAAGAGGACATAAAACCAATCAAGAAAAGGAAAAAGATCAGGTATTTTGCTTCCATCTGGTTATAAACTCAGTTCTTTCTAGTTCTTTCTCTGCATGCAGACATTTCTCTCCATCATGAGTTTTTTGGGATTGACTTATATCACTGCATTGCTGAGAAGAGTCCAGTCTATCAAAGTTGGTCATCACACATATGTTGTGTCTGTAATTGTGTACAAATTTCTCCTGGTTCTACTCTTCTCACTCAGCATCAGTTTGTATAAGCCTCTCCAGGTAAATATGAAGACCGTCTGCTCCTCATTTCTTATAGCACAATAGTATTCCATAACATGCATATACCACAACTTGTTCAGCCATTCCCCAATTGATGGGCACCCCCTTAATTTCCAATTCTTTGCCACAACAAAAAGAGCCGCTATAAACATTTTTGTACATATGGGTCTTCCTCCCACTTCTATGATCTCTTTGGGATATAACCCTGGGAGTGGTATTGCTGGGTCAAAGGATATGAAATTATTTATAGCCCTTTGGGCATAATTCCAGATTGCTCTCCAGAAAGGCTGGATCAGTTCACAACTCCACTAGCAATGCATTAGTGTTCCAATTTGCCCATATCCTCTCCAGCATTTGTCATTTTCCTGTTTTGTCATCTTAGCCAATCTGACAGGTGAGATGTGGTACCTCAGACTTGTTTTCATTTGCATTTCTCTAATCAGTAGTGAATTAGAGCATTTCTTCATGTGCTTATAGATAGCTTTAATTTCTCTGAAAATTGCTTGTTCATATCCTTTGACCATTTATCAATTGGGGAATGACTTATAGTCTTACAAATTTGACTCAATTCTCTGTATATTTTAGAAATGAGTCCTTTGCCAGAGACATAGGTTGTAAAGATTCTTTCCCAATTTCCCACCTCCCTCTTAATCTTGGCTACATTGGCTTTGTTTGTACAGAAGCTTTTCAATTTCATGTAGTCAAAATTATCCATTTTACATTTTATAATGTTCTCTAATTCTTGTTTAGTCATAAAGTCTTTCCCTCTCCACAAGTCTGACAGATAAACTCTTCCGTGTTTTCTGAGACTGCTTACAGTATCAACCTTTATGCTTAGATCATGCATCGGGTATAAATTCTTGTCCTGCCTTTTGTAAAGTGCCCCTTCCTCATGATTGGTCATGGGGAAGACCACCTTCTTCACCTGGGGAAGAGAATAAATTCCTGTTCCTATTCTAAGAGATCTCAGTGTTCTTGATTAAATTTTGGATTAGATCTTTCATCACACACATGGTCTCTTGCATTATAGAAAGTAGAGATGGATTCAGGACTCTATGGAGAATAAAACATACCATAGTCCTTCCATTCTGTGTAGCTTCTCTTCTTGCAGTGATTTTTGTAATGAAAATACTTGAATGGTGACTGTATGAGTTAACTGTGCCCCTTGAAATACTAAACCCAAACCTTGAATTTCCCCGTTTGAAGCATGATTTCTTCATAATCTCTATTTATTTCATCGACATATGTTGTATCCAAGATGTTCATCAGCACTGAAGCAGGATTTGCCTGTAGTGTTATGATAAGTGTAATTTCAGGAGGGACAGGTAAGACAAGAATAATAGGGACAATAGGCAGAGAGATAGATGGGTACAATTTCATTGGTAAAATATGGGCATGAGAAACAAATCCATGGACATTTTCTATTTCTAAAACATTTTTCCTTGATATATGAATCAATTCTGGACCTGTCTCCCTTTGCATTCAGTTATTGAATGTGGTTTGAAGAATCTTATTAGGTTCTTACTAGAATTTCTTAAATTTTTTTTTTAAAGCAATTGGGGTTAAGTAACTTGATCAAGGTTACACGGCCAGTCATTTCTGGGTGTGGTGCTGTGTATCTGAGCCCGGGATTCAATCCAGGTCATCCCGACACTGGAGCCAGTGCTCTTACTTGCTGAGCCACCTGGCCGCCCCTATTTACTAGAATTTCTTTAGTTCCTGATTCTCTATAATAGATGTTGGCACCTAAGTTTTCATTTTTTCCTAGTGGTCTTCATGAATACTGTAAAAGGAGTGGATGCCTTGAGAAAGTGATTCTTGTTGCCTTTAGGAATATGATGACTCCAGAAATTCCACTATTGGCTTCTTCAGAATTAACCAATTACCCATTGTTCTACTTAAATGAAACCACATGATATTTATAAACTTTATCTATAAATATCTTGTGGTTTCATTTATAGTGGGAATGTCAATATTGAGATTATTCATTTTCTCTAGTGATAATTAGATTATTGAACAGTGAGACTTAACATGTATGCTAGGGGTGGGGAACCTGCAGCCTCTAGGCCACATGTGGCCCTCTAGGTCCTCAAGTGGCCTCAAGTCTTCAGGTTCCCCACTCCTGTATCTTATATCCTTCATGTCCCCCCTCCCCCCCTTTTTTTTTTGCCATTCTGCCTCCATACTGCAAAAGTGGAATGAGGTCTATTTTATATTAATCTAATGTACCATGTCATTCACAGAGATACTGTATGTCTTTGGTCTTCTTCTGAATGTAGTAATCATATCAGAAAAGGAAATAAAACTAATTTGGTATAACTTGTTAGTGATCAGTGCATTCTTTTTATTATTATTTAAATTATTATATTTTTATTTTTTTTTTATCTTCCACTTCTAACTATACACTAACTATTCACTGGGATGGTTCTATCCTTAATTTTATCATCCCCCTTAAGTTTTCTGTTTCTGTGTTCAAGAATTCTGAAATTCCTTTATCCAGTCTTTATCTTTTAAATTCTGTTTCTTCCTGTGTCTACTATATCTGAACATATTCTTCATCTTTGTAGTAACCTCTATTCCTTCCACCCTTCAGAACTTTACCTGTTCTGGCTGTACTTTCTCTCCTCCCCAGTCTGAACCCTTTGATGAACCAGGTCAATTCCACATTATCCTCTATGCTCAGATCTTAGTTTGTCCTATTCCTGGTCACAATTGGCTAAACTCTGCCTGTGGGTTATTGTCACTATTTTCCTACTTCGTGTACTACTGAACACATCTACTGTTGGGTCTCCTACCAAATTTATGTCGTCTGATCTCAGCTGGGCCCTCACTATAGCGAGGCCGTTTTCTCTTCCTTTCATTGAATCTTTTCCCCTTCCAAATGTTGTCTCTCCTCTGACATTCCAAGGCTGAAGACATTACATTCTTTTTTAAATGTGTGCAGACTATCTGTTTAATAAACACTTGTGGAATTTTATTGGGTCTTGATTTTGAGTTTACTAACTATATTTTTAAAAATTCCATTTTTTTCTTTTTGAATATTTTGGTAATGTTTGTTCTTTACTAGCCTTCTAATACTTTCCCTATTCTCCAGAATTTCTAAAAGTTTACCAACAGAAGCTTTAAGATTTGCAAGTCTCAAAAACCTGAATTTATCTAAATGTGACTACTTGTTGTTATATATGCTCTTGTGTCTCATTTTTCTTTTTACGTTGTTTGTCAAATAATTTGACGTTTATTCTCCTTGTTAGAGAAAATGGAAGTGAAATAATACCTGAGCAATTGCTTTTTCCCCTCTGTTACTTCTTAATATTTTACTGTCTCTTCTAGGCAGTTAGTCACTCCCTTTGTGATTGGTCTTCCTGTTTTAGTCATAGCTTAATAAGTACTTTTTAATTATTGCTGACATTTTATTGGGAGCCTCACCTTGTTTGGGGTTTTTCTGACACTTATCGGGTTCATGGTTAGGATTTCTGAAAAAAATGTAATTGTTTATGTGCTTTGGAATCATTCGGGGTCATGGACTGGCAACAGAATAACAAAGAACCCCAAGTCTGTCTGGAGAGGAGAAATAGGGCTAATTTTGAGTGTCTTTATGGTTAACAGATGTTGGCGAGGGAGTTGTGAAGGGGATTGATGTTCAGACTAGAGAGCAGCATGAATTCTAGGAAATCCTACACTTGAGCAGATAGATGTAGAATAGCTTCTAATGAGCTAGACTCAATTCTGCCGTTTTGAAATGGATGAAGATGTGAAGGATAACTTGCAGTGAAGTTTCCCCATTCTGAAAAATCAACTCGAGTGGCTTCAGCATCCACTAGGCCTAAATTTAGAAGTCACCCAACCTTACAGGAATCTGGGGCTTAGAGCAGTGGAGACCCTCTCCAGGCCACCTCAGCACACAAGATAGGCCAAATAAGGACAAAACTGCTTTCCTAGCCTTGCATTGGACACCCACGTGTTTCTGTGCCCTTTGTCTCTGAGATAGATTCCTGCACTTAGATTGTGAGCTGACGTCCCCACCAGTGGGAGTGAAGGCCAGCTGGGGAGGTATATAACCCTGGGCTTGCTTCCACATGTTGTTCTCCCTGGCAGATGCCATTTGAGGGACAGGGGCAGGGTCCTTTCTCATGAGAAAGAATAAAGATCTTTTCAGATCTCAGACTCAGACTCTGAACTCTTTCATCTCACACAAAGATGATTTAAGATGGGAATAGTCAGTGTTGCAGTGGGACAGCACTGGTGTCTATAAATGAGCACGTTAATTCAGCTCTTCCCTGGTTCAGCCATTTTGAAGATAATTTGTGATATGCAAAGACAGTGAGAGAAAAGGGTAATGCCTTTGCCCTAGAGATCTCATGAGAAAAGTTGCGTGTGAAGAATTCAGAGAAGCATGTGAAGATTTATATGAAAGTATACAGAATGAAGAAATCAATATGCATATTGACGTAAGGAATATAAGTGGAAAGAACCTGAAACTTCTGAAACTGAATACTGTGTGATTATAATAGCCAAGCTTGGCTCTGAAGAAAGGATAGAGGGCTGTGATCTTGGAACTGGATGTAAACTGCCGTCTGATAGATGACACTGGTTAGTTTTGCTGAACTGCTCTTTTATATTCCCCTTTAAAAATTAATTCTTGGATGCAAGGGATTAGTTGCTGGGTAGGGGAGGAAAGAGATATTTGGAAATGTAGGTGATATAAAAGCAAAAAATAAGAACATTTTTTTAAAAAGATGAAGCAAAGAATACATTATTTAAAAATATTTGATTATTTCCTTCTTTTACCCTTCCATTTTGATACATATGAATTCGTAGACATTGAAATCTGGCTTACCAAGTGTTGTAATTCATTATCCATTCATTGCTTCCTGCCTTTGCTAAGCCCTGATACTACAGACGCAAAATTGTTAAAAAGTTTTTTTTTGTTACTGCCTTTGCTTTTACATTACTTTCATTTTCAAAAGTATCCCTCCTGGAACAAAAAAGAAAAGAAAACAAAAACAAACCACGTAAGGGGCAGCTAGGTGGTGCTGTGAGTAGAGCACTGGCCCTGGAGTCAGGAGGACCTGAGTTCAAATCCCGCCTCAGACTTATCACAAAAACTAGCCGTGTGACCTTGGGCAAGTCACTTAACCCCAACTGCCCTCCAAAAAGCAAAAAAAAAAAAAGTATCCCTCCCCAGACACCTGCCCTTGTTAGAAAGAATAGACTAAAGAGGAAATAAAACCAGCTAAGAAAAAGTAATAACCATGTCAACTGAGACTGACTGTATATGCATCATTCCATACCCATAGGGCACCTCACACTCTCTGCCAGTTAGGCAGGAGGACACATTTTCTTGTTTCTTAGGGACCGAGCTTGATCATTATAATTTCAGATCATTCACACTACATTGTTGTCATTGTTGTCATATTGTTGGGTTTTTTTGGTTCTGCTTGCTTCATTTTGCAACAGTTCCTATGAATCTTCCCACACTTCTTTCATACTTCTATTCAGTAGGTTTTTTTTCTTACAGCCAGAAAAAGTGTTATTACTTTTAACATTATTCTGTAGCTAAGCCAAAGAGCACATCCACGAGCATTTATTTAGCGCCTATGATGCTCCAGCCACTGTGTTACAAAGAAACTAAATAAGTTCCTGCCCTTGGGGAGAGCACATTCTTATGTTAACCACTGTATTCTGGAGGTATTTAGGGGATTGGGAACACCTTAGGAACTGGAAAAAACTAGCTAGCATTTGAACTAAGACTTGAAGGAAGCCAGGTGTAGGGGATGAACTTTTGTTGCCACAGAAAACATGTAATATATACCAGAGAGTCTTTTAGAGGGAAAGTCTTGGGAATATTGATTAATACTAAACACCACTGGATGTGGGCGCCTGCTTATCAGCAAAGGTAAACATCTCCTTCTTTGTACTTTGTATAAAATCAACTACCCCAAAGGGGACTTCATTCCACAACACTGTTGTGAATGTTAGGACTCTCCTTGTGGTATTGTTGAAGGAAACTTAAACTTCTTGGGTTCCACCTCTTAGCTAGTGAGAAAATTCCTTTAAAAGAATTTATGACTTGTTGATGTTGACCCAAGGGGGATGGGATTTAGGTGTTTTCAGATAGGCTGTGAACCTAGGCAATGAGAACAGGGGGAAAATTCTCATTGGGAACAGCATAAATAGCTTTGCATTTATCTGAGCAAGCCTAATCTGTTAGGGTGTTACTCATTCATTTGGAATGAATTGTAAAACAAATGTAAAGAGAACTTTCCTGGCTTCACAATGAGTATTGTTCTTTCTAGAGTGAGTATGTTTCTCACACAGGGAAGTCAGAAGGAAATGTGAAGAGAAAACATTGGAGGCATGGAGGAGACAGCCCTTGTATAAAATTGGAGATGGAGTGTTTTCTTCCTTGAGGAACATAAAGAAGGCCAGTGTCACTAGAGCAAAGAATATGTAGAGAGGAATAAAGTGTGAGAAGACTGGAGAGGCAGGAGGGCTTCAAATTACTAAGGGCTTTATGCCATTTCTAGGATGGAGAGAAAGCTGTCCAAACCAGCGTAGTGGCCATGGTCTCAGATGTATCTCTCTACCAAATGAGGTAACATTTTTAGAGATCTTGAACAAGGAAAACATATCAATACAGTTTGGAGTTAACATTCCCAAATAGTCCCTACCCAGTTTCTTCCTGGATCATTTCCCTCAAGGATTGATTTTTTTTTAAAATTTGTTTTAATCAGCCAATATCCACCTTCTTACTCTCCCATTCCAAAAATACCCATCCCTGTCCCTCATTGAGAACATAGGAAAAATAAAACCCATTGCTATGTATACTTAAACTAAATTTTTACATTGACCATATCCTAAAAAATATGTCTCATTCTGCATTATGAGTCCTCTCTGAGGAAGTAAATGGCCTGTTTCATGATTAGTCCTCTGGTCACTACACCGATTAGAGTTTGGCACAATAGTATCTTAACACATTTATATACCATAACTTGCTTATTCATTCCCCAATTTGTAGCCACCCCCTCAGATATTCTTTGCCATCCCTAAAAGAGTTAAATATTTGGGGCGGCTAGGTAGCGCAGTGAGGAAGAACACTGGCCCAGGAGTTGGAAGAACCTGGGATCGATTCTGGCCTCAGATTAACACCCACACAAAATAGCTGGCATGTAACCTTGGGCAAGTTACTTAACCCCAATTGCTTTAAAAAAAAAAAAAGAGTTAAATATTTTTGTACATCCTTTTGCTTAGAAGTAATCCCTTCCTTGATCAGTCCTCTCTAATTCCCCCTCCCTCTTCTTCCCTTTTCCTCCTGTTTCATTGTTCAAGTTTCATTGTTTCAAGTGAAATGTATTTCTGTATTCAGTGCTCTGTGTGTGTGTGTATGTACACGTTTCTTTTGAAAATGAGTTCAAATGAGAGTGAGGTTCAGGTATCAGCTGCTTAGCCCCCACTCTTGTCTCCTTATTTTTATAGATGTAGACTTGTTACATACATACCTTGGTTATGTGAGATGATTTCTTAATCTTCCTTTCCCTTCCCCCACCCCTTCAGTGCATTCCTCTTTCTCTTTTCCATTCTTTTCTTACGATCTTCACAATATAACAGAACCACTCCCAGGCCTTCTGTAGTTGGACTCCCTCTGAATCTTAATGATGTTAAGGTTCCGAGTGGACATAATGTCCATATTTGAATGTAAGCATGTTATCCTTCATTCGTCCTTTTATCATTCATTGTTCATAGGAGTTTGCTTTTTTATGTTTTTCTTCAGTCCTGTACAGTTTGTGCTTCCTAGCTTCTCTGTACCTCAAATCAGGAATGCTGGGGGTTCGTTAAAAGGTTTACTTTTTACCCTGTGTAGTATTATGTTCACTTTTGCTGAGTAAGTTATTTGTGGCTGCAAGCCTGTCTATATTCTTTACGTCCTAGAATATTGTATTCCAGTTCTTCTTTATGATAGAGACTGTTGAATGGTGTATTGTCCTTATTCTATCTCCTTGGTACTTGAATTCTTTGTTTCTGGTTGTTTGCAGTATTTTTTCTTTGACCTAGAAACGGTAGTTTTGCTTTGACGACCACTATTTTGGCTTTACTTTTTGTGGTTTATTTCAGGAGGTTACTGGTAGCTTCTTTCTGCTTATACTTTACCCTCTGGTTTGAGGAAATCTGGGCAGATTTTTTTTTTCCCCCTAAAGATTTTTTGAAAATGATGTCTAGGCTCCTTTTTTTTTGGTCATGGTGTTCAGATAGTCCAATGATTGTTATTTTTTTTTTTCCTTCTTGACCTGTTTTCCAGGTCAGTTGTTTTTGCTGTGAGATCACTTACATTTTCTTACATTTTTTTCAGCCTTTTTGGGGGACTTTTTTTTCCCAATTGAGAAATTTATTTAAACAGATCAAATAGAATAGGTGCCTCCTTGTCTCTAAACTTAAAAGAAGATGTTGGGCCTCTTGGTAGTAAAGTGTGACTTGCGCTGGCGACGCAGAACTTTGTGGGGCAGAGGGAACTTGATTTTGGAGTCATGAAACTGCTTGACTGTGGGCAGGCGGCATTTGCTGGCAGGAATTTCTTCGACTTTCATGATCTGGATGGAGTGAGCCCAGGCACGGTGACGGGCTCCTGTATCTCGGTAGCACTGAGTGACGGCACCAGCAGTGGTCAGGTCCCTGTGCTCCCTGTACATGTTGTGGGTCCCACTCCTGGACTCATAGCACAGTCAGATGCCAAAGTTTTTCACTCTAAGAGGGGACTTTTCAAAGACCTGGCCTCAGTATACGATTTCTCCAGAAGACTTCTTCATCGTTTTCAGCTGGGAAACAAAGTACCAGAATCAGGATTTTACTACAACATGATTAGGGGCAAAAATCCTCATGCAATAAAGAGGCAGCACCAGGCTCTTGGGAGTGGGAAGGCAGCACCCAACTACCTTATACTCTCTCAAGTGCCCAAGGCCTTCATGGGGCTGCCGTTTCACACCCTGCCAACCCGCAAAAGGGCTGGGACTTTGTTTTAACATTTCTTGTTGTGTGGGATACAGAGACCCTAACCCAAATTGACTACTTGGAGGCCTCTCAAAGTGAAGGTAGAAAGTTTTATTAGAATCTTTCGAGAAGCGGGCGGTCCAGTCTCTGAAACAATGCCCAGGAGAGGAGGCCAAGATGGGTTAATAAGCAAAGGTTACACACCCCTCCCAAACATTAATCTAATTATTACTAATGAGGCTCTCATTTTGTTAGATAACATACATAATACATGAGGTCCACTACGCAAGCGCAGTCACAACCTCAGAATACTGATCCCCCTTCAGTCCAACCTAGATGTGTCCTTATCTGGGCCTGAGTGTCCCAAGGCCGCTGTTCACTTTCTGATTGGTCAAATCCACCTGCTGCTGCCAACATCACTTCATTTTTAGTATTGTCTAGGAGTTCTCTGGGAACTCAAACTTCTTCCCAAGGCTACTGATTGATACTTTTTATCAGTAGTCTTGTTTCAGCAATTCTTGCAGTTCTGTAGAAACTTAACCCTTTATTACCTCTCACACTGCCATTCCTTTTCTCAAACTAGAAACACCTCTAATTTGCTCTCAATAGTTAATCTAATCAATTGTATTAATACTCAGTAGCTCTTACATTACCTTGAAATACACAGTGACATGTGTGTGTGTGTGTGTGTGTGTGTGTGAACAATACTGAACCTAGTTACAAAATATAAGGAAGTAATAAGAATATATATAGGATATTCAGAATGGGGAAACTTCACTGCAAGTCATCTCTCACATTGTGACATGGAATCAATTGACTTTTATTTGTTCCATTTGAATTTTCAGGGAGTTTATTACTTGGGCAAGGTTTTGTAACTCTTGTGCCAAGCTGCTAATTCCCTTTTCAATTCCTTCCTTCATTGCTCTCATTTCTTTTCCAGTTTTTACTTCAAGCTCTAATTTCATTTATAAAAAATATCTTATAACTTCTTTCAGGAATTCTAGTTGAGTTTACGCCCAAGCTATGTTTTACTCTGAGGCAGTGCTTGGGATAATAGCAATAGCAACAACAGCAGTTGAGCCTGCTAGGTGCCATGTACTGTGGTGAGCACTTTACAGTTATTATCTCATTTAATCCTCATAAACCTAGCAAGTAGGTCCTTTTATTATCTCCATTTTACAGAGGGAAACTGAGTGACCTGCCCAGGGTCACACAGCTAGCTAGTAAGCTTCTGAGGTGGGATTTGAACTCGGGTCTTCCTGATTCCAGGCCCATTGCTCTCTCTACTGCACAACCTAGGTGCCCCATAATGGTAGATGTTTTAGAGTCATTCTTTCCTGCATTTATGTCTTCAGATTCTTTGCCACTATAAGACCTCATTATGATGGGGTTCCTTTTTTTGATTGCTGACTCTTTCAGCTCACTTCTCCACTCCAGAGTTGATGTTACAGCTTGGTGTTATGGCATTTTTGGAAGGAAGGCCTGGGCTGGTCCTGTTGCTGATTTCTTGGGATATTGAGTGTTGTATTATTCCAGGATCTCAGGCTGAGGACCTTCAAATGCTCTCAAAGTGGTCTGATCCAAGGATTACATTTAGTTGCTGCTCTCCCCCTGCCCCAGCTGTGTTGACTCAGAGTGGCAGAACTGTAGTCTCCCCTTTGGTCTGGGGTTCTTGCCTTGGTTATTCCTCAGCAGGCTGGGGTAGATATTGAAAGTGGGACCCTGCTTTGTGACGACCACTTGAGCCCTACCACTGATGCTGCCTTCTGAACTTGGTCTCTTTTTTGTACATCATTCAGGGCCCCTTATTAGAAAACATGAGCACGTCCCTTTCTCGTTGAGCCCTGCATCTGTGACCAGGGACTGGGTAGTGGGAAACAAAGCCACTGGTTGGCACCGATCTCCATTGTTGTGTCCTGTTATGACGTATCCGTGTCTTGGTGTGGATCTCCTTTTGCCATGGTGCTTAACCTCTCTCTGGGTGCTAGAATGCCCCAGGGGCAGCATAGTGCTAGCTTAACCCCATCTCTAGTGTTCAGAGACCTTTCTGTCTCCCTGTACTGAGCTGGTCTGGGATAAAGGACTCACTGACTTTTTCTGGGTTTCTCCATTAGGATTCGATCTGGTTAATTTTCTAAATATTTTAGGAAGAATTTGTAGAAGAGAGCTCGCTGCATCGTTTCCTGTCATGCAGCTATCTTGGCTCTTTCCCTTTTCATATTTGTTCCTCACTGCACATTAATTTTCCATTGCATTCTTCTGCCATAATTTATTTAGCGCATCCCTAGTCATTGGCTATCAGCTTTGTTTCAATTCCTTATAACCACAAAATGTTCTGTGATGAAAAAAAATTTTTTTTTTTGCCTTTTGGAGGGCAATTGGGGTTAAGTTACTTGCCCAAGGTTACACGGCTAGTGTTTTTGTGTTAAGTGTCTGAGGTCGGAACCAAACTCAGGTTCTCCTGATTCCGGGGCCAGCGCTTACTCACTGTGCCACCTAGCCACCCTGCAATGAAAATTTTGCTATATATAAGACCACCTCCTTGGGTTATATGTCTAGCAGTAGATTATCTGAGTTTCTTGATTTCTTTTTCAATACAGTGTTATACTTTTTTGTATTTACTTTATAATTTTCATTTGTCTATAATTTTATGTTATTATTTTTTCAACTTGTAGAAATGAAACGATGCAACTCAAAAGAACCATCGTCCTTAACAGAAGAAGAATTTCGGTTATGGAATAAACTATATAGATTAAGAGAAAGTGATGAAATTAAAGAAATAATACTGCCCAAATCTAAGTTTGAATCATTACAAGATGAGGAAGATACGTCAGTAAGTAGAACTTTTACATATAATCATCTATGTGGAAAGTATACTTAACTAGAAGCCAGGAGCTGTCAGTGAAAGCCCCAACTCTGCCATCATCCAAGTGAATATACTTTGTCAAGTCATTTACCCTTTGTCAACCTCAGTTTACTCCTGTAAAATGAAGAGTTTATATTAATAAAGGAACTTTCAGGATTGTTTCCAGCTGTAAAATTTGGTGATTTTGTACTTTTTCACTGGATTGCTTACAAATTAGCAGAAAGTCACACGATTAATACCTAATTAAAACAAAAACAAAAAATAACTTAATCATTAAGAGACTTCTAGGTAGAACAATGAATAGAGTGCTGGACCTGGAATCAGAAAGACCTCAGTTAACTGCTGTCTGCCTCAGTTTCCTCATCTGTGTGTGGGATAGGGAGACGCTAACCCAAATTGACTACTTGGAGACCTCTCAAAGTGAAGGTAGAAAGTTTTATTAGAATCTTGCGAGAAGCGGGCAGTCCAGTCTCTGGAACAATGCCCAGGAGTATAGAAGTTAAAGCTGGGTTAAATAAGCAAGGGTTACACTCCCCTACAAAACATTAACCTAATTATTACTAATGAGGCTCTAATTTTGTTAGATAATATACATAATACATTAGGTCCACTACGCAAGCGCAGTAACAACCTCAGAATACTGATCCCCCTTCAGCCCAACCTAGATACATCCTTTTCTGGGCCTCAAGGCCACTGTCTGTTTCCTGATGGGTCAAATCCACCTGCTGCTGCCAGCTCCTTCCATTCTACATTATTTCATTTTAGTATTATCTAGGAGTTCTCTGGGAACTGGGGACTTAACTTCTTCCCAAGGCTACTGTCTGGTACTTTTTATCAATAGTCTTGTTCAGCAATTCTTGTCGTTCTATAGAAGCTTAACCCTTTGCTACCTCTCACACTATCATTCCTTTCCCCACACTAAAAACAATTCTAATTTGGTCTCAATACTTAATCCATTCAATCGTATTAATACTCAGTAGCTCTTAATATTACCTTGAAATACACAGTGACTTACCTATATGTGGGGAAACAATACTGAACTTAGTTACAAAATCCAAGGAAGTAATAAGAATGTATATGTGATATTCAGAATGGGGAAATTTCGCTGCAGTTCCTTCCACACATCTGTAAAATGGGGATAACAGTATTGGGTGAGCTCGATTTGCATTTTGTCCAATGACCTAGTGCAACTTCCTGTTTTCATTGGGAGTTTGGAGGGTGACTGTGGATGACGATTGTTGACTAGTCTGACTGAGTCTGTGTGGTTGGGTTTGTTTGTTTTTGTTTTTGGCTAAGGTTTGTTTCATTGTTTTTCTTATGAGGGAGGGTACTGAGAAGAAGGCATGTTGGAAATTGACTGATGTGAAAAGAAGTTATCAGTCAGACCATAAAATCTCTGCATCGTGCCAAATTTGTGTTTTTTTTTTTTAAGCAATTGGGGTTAAGTAACTTGCTCAAGGTTACACGTCCAGTTATTACTTCTGGGTGTGGTGCTAAGTATCAGAGCCCTAAATATCAGAACCCCATCAGAGCCCAGGTCATTCCAACTCTGGGGCCAGTGCTCTTCCTCACTGAGCCACCTGGCCACCCCTAAGCAATTGGGGTTAAGTAACTTGCTCAAGGTTACATGGCCAGGTGTTTCTGGGTGGGTGCTAAGTGTCTGAGGCTGGATTCGATCTCCAGGTCATCCCGACTCTGGGGGCCGGTGCTCTTACTCACTGTGCTACCTGGCCGCCCTGCCATGTTCTTTTTTGATCTTCATTAATTGTATGTATGCATGTTGTGTTTGCTTAACATTATTTCCTATAAACCAATGATTCTAAATTTTCTACAGTATGAGGAACCTTTTAAATACCAATTTTCCTGACTATCACACGATTTTTATACTTGTTGGAATTTATTGAGAACATTTATTGAGAAAATACATAATGCAAGGAATTACTCATCCTTTTAGAATAAATTTATTTTACTGTGTTTTACACATAAGGCAGTGTATTATAATGGTTAGAGAACTGGCCTCAGAGTCAGATAAATCTATTCCTATGTACAGCCTCTGGCATGCTGGCTATGTGACTCACTCAGTATCTCAGTGTGCCAGACATCTTTTTCAAACTCTAACAGAGAAGCTGCCAGTCTGAATCAGTAGAGGGTTTTTCACCAGGAACTGCCTATTTGTATTGATGAAATCACTGGTCTCTTAAAAGAAAATCTGCATACATTAAAAAAAAATGTGTACACTTGAGAATATTATTTGATTTGCAGAAGGTACATTTGCTTATTTGATATGAGTTTTTTTTAAAACAAAATGTCTCTCTTGAAATAACTGCCACCTCTCAGGGGTCTGCAGCCTGTAGGTTGGAATTCTCATACAAATATTTCAATATTATTAATTAATTAAGTTTTTATATTAGTTGTTTTAAATAGCTGTATTGTATCATATAGTGCTAACATTCTGTGGATTGTCTAATTGTTCTGTTACTAGTGGGTATTCAGTTAAGTTTTTTAACATTGTAGATTTTATTTTTGTGAATAGCTTTGTATAGATTAACCTTTCTTTCTCTTTGGCCTTTTAAACTTTTAAAAAATGGAAAAAAATAAAATAATTAGTTCATTTTTATTTTTAAAAAAACTAACCTTTTGTTGATGCTATTTATTTTTATAGTGGAATGGAATTGTGATCTTTGTCTCATTATCTTTTCTGACTCTTGCCCATGTCCTCTCATAAGTTTACCCCTGGTGGTCTATCCATTGTTCTGTAAGTATTGTTTACATTTCCAGACATGGTGAAGGTACTACTAGAGCACTCTCATCCCTTGCATTTTTTTTAAGTTAATTTAATTATTTTTAATTTTCAACATTCGCTTCCATAATTTTTTTTTTTTGCTTTTTGGAGGACAACAGGGGGTAAAGTGACTTGCCCGAGGTAACACTGCTGACTTTTGTGTGTGTGTGTTAAGTGTCTGAGATTGGATATGAACTCAGGTCCTCCTGACTCTAGGGCTGGTGCTCTATTCACTGCGCCACCTAGCCGCCCCACACTTCCATAAGTTTTAAATTTTCTCTCACTCCTCCTTCCCCAAGATGGCATACAATCTGATATAGGCTCTGCGCATAACGTTTTTTTTTTAATGCTTTATTAACTTCTGATTTACATCATTCATTTCTGCCAGATTTTGAGTTGCAAATTTTCTCCCCGTTTTTCCCCTACCCACCGCCCCAAAACAGCAGTCCCACAGGATATCCCCTCCTCCCATCTGCTCTCTCCCATATCTTCTCCCATACCCCTTTCGACTTTTCCAGTGGATCTCTATGCCCTAGTGCCTGTATATCTTATTTCCCAATTACATGTAAGATGGTATTAATAATAATATATATATATAAATATATATATACACACACATAGATATATATTTGAATATTTGATTTTAAAACTTTCAATTCCAGATTCATTCCCTTCCTTCCTTGTCACCCACCCTTACTGGGAAGATACGCAGTTCAGTATAGGTTGTACATGTGTGGCTAATGCAAAACAATAACATAGTAGATATATTGTAAAAGACTGACTATATTTCCCTCCCTCCTATCCCACCTCCGACTTGTTCTATTCTCTACTTTGATCCTGTCTATTTTCAAAAGTGGGTGCTTCCAACTTCCCTCCCCCACAGCCTGCCCTCCCTTCCATCATCCCCCCTCTCATCCCCTTCCCCCCCTACTCTCCTGGAGGGTGAGATACCCTATTTAGTGTGTATTTCACTCCCTCCTCAAGCCAAAGTCAATGGGAATAAGGTTGACCCATTCCCTTTTGCCTTCCTAATCTTCCCCTCCAGTGTAACCATTTTCCCTTGCCTCTTCTGTATGAGATAGTTTACCCCAATCTGTCTCTCCCCATCTCTCACCTCTTAATTTCACCTTTTAAGTATCATCCCTTCCTGTTAAATTGGTCCTGTGCCCTCTATCTATGTATACCTGTAAATATATATACACACATTCACATATGTATTCATATGCCCATATACCCTCATATATAGACATATATATATATATATATATTTCTAATCCCTTCAACTACTGAGAAAAGTTACATAAGTTAAAATTATTGTTTTTTCCATGTAGGAATGTTAATAGTTCAACTTTGATAAGTTCCTTATGATTCCTTTTCCCTGTTTACCTTCTCATGCTTCTCTTGCTTCTTGTATCTGAATGTAAAATTTTCTATTCAACTCTGGTTTTTGCATCAAGAATGCTTGAAAGTCCTCTATTCCACTGAATGACCATATTTTCCCCTGAAACATGATACTCTGTTTTGCTGGGTAGGTGAGTCTTGGTTTTAATCCCAGCTCCTTTGCCCTTGGGAATATCATATTCCAAGCTCATTGATCCCTCCGTGTAGAAGCTGCCAGATCCTGGGTTATCCTGATTGTGTTTCCACAATATTCAAATTGTTTCTTCCTGGATGCTTGTAATATTCTCTCCTTAATCTGGGAATTCCAGAACCTGGCTATAATATTCCTGGGAGTTTTCTTTTTGGGATCTTTTTCAGGAGGTGATCAGTGGATTCTTTCAACCTCTATTTTGCCCTCTGGTACTAAAACATCAGGGCAGTTTTCTTTGAGAACTTCCTGGAGGATGATTTCTAGGTTTCTACTTTGATTATGGCTTTCAGGCAGTCCAACAATTTTTAAATTATCTCTCCTGGATCTATTTTCCAGGTCAGTGGTTTTTCCCATGAGATATTTCACATTGCCTTCTGTTCTTTCATTTGTTTGGATCTGTTTAATAGCATCTTGATTTCTCATAAAGTCATTAGCTTCCATTTGCTCCAATCTAATTCTGAAGCAATGATTCTCCTCATTGAGTTTTTGAGATTCTTTTTCCGTCTGGCAAATTCGGCTTTTTAAGGCATTCTTCTCCTCATTGCCTTTTTGGGCCTCTTTTGCCATTTGAGTCAGTCTGTTTTTTAAGGTATTATTTTCCTCAGTCAGGCTGTTGACTCTCATTTCATAATTTTCTTGCATTGTTCTCATTTCTCTTCCCAGTTTTTCCTCCACTTCTCTTATTTGGTTTTCAAAATCTTTCTTAAGGTCCTCCATGGCCTGTAACCAGATTGTATTTTCCTTTGAAGCTTTTGGTGCAGGAGTTCTGACTTCACTGTTTTCCAAATAGGAGTGTATTGTTGGAATCTTCTGTCTGCTTTGTTTCCTTTGCCTGCTCATTTTGCCACTCAATTACTTAACTTTTGGGCTTTTTGCCACAATAGGACTCTGCCACCAGATAGGGGAGCTTTCGTCCCAAATGCTGGGGTTTTCTCAGCTGCCAGAGGTATTAGATGGGTCCCCTCTCTGAGTTCTTCACACCCTCTGGCAAGCTGGACACATACCCCAGAACCTCCACCTTAGACTGCAATCCAGATCCAAGCAGGTTAAAGCAAGAGCGATTACTCCTCAGACTGGTGCTTGGTCCCCCTACACTCTGTAGGCCAAGAGCTGAAGCTGCCACCTGGCGCTGGCTGGCTGTGCCAGTGTCTCAGAGGCTTTTTTGCCCTGGGGGTAAAAGCCATGCACTCTCACTTACTGGTCCCAAAGTCCAGACTGGACTGACCTCTCACTTTGTCCTTTGTGCCTATGTGTTGATAAATCTGGAAATGGCTGCAGCTGCTGCTGATCTGGAGTCCCTCTGGCCAGTGGCTGGTCAGGCCCGCCCTGGGGCTAAAGCCTCGGTGTGGGGCTGGGCTCAGCTCCCAGAGCGCTGTGCTGGATTCCTGCAGGCCTGCCGGGCTGTCCTCAGCAGGAAGTTAGTTTCTCTGTGTTATTTTGTGGGTTCTGCAGCTCCAAAGTTTGTTTAGAGTCCCCTTTTTATATGGATTGGGGAGGGTGGAAGCCGAAGCTGCGGGAAGGTTGTGCTTCTACTCTGCCATCTTGGCTCCGTCCCAGAAGTGGAGACATTTAGCTTGGAGAAAAGAGGAACCAGAGGGAACTCATAACATTTTCTTAAGCATATTTCCCTATTAGTCGTGTTGTATAGAAATGTTAGAATGAACGGGAGGAACCATGCAAAGAAAAAAAACAGAACAAAAAGAACAGTCTGCTTCACTTTGCATTCAGACCCCATAGTTCTTTCTCTGTATATGGTAGCGTTTTCCATCATGAGTCCTTTGGAATTGTTTTAGGACCTTGCATTGCTGAGAAAGGCTAGGTGTGTCAAAGCCAGTAATTGTTCATTATGGTTGTTACTGTGTACAGTATTCTCCTGGTTTTGCTTATTTCACTCAGGATCAGTTCACATAAGTCTTTCCAGGTTTTTTTCAAGTCCCCCTGTTCATCATTTCTTTTAGCACAATAGTATTCCTTTACATTCATATACCACAACTTGTTCAGCCATTCTCCATTTGATGGGCATCCCCTCAATTTCCACTTCTTGGCCACCACAAAAAAAGCTATCAATATTTTTGTACAGATGAGTCCTTTTCCCATTTTTATGATCTCTTTGGGATATGGCCCTAGAAGTGGTATTGCTGGGTCAAAGGGTAATGCACATTTTTATAACCCATTGGGTATATTTCCAAGTTGCTCTCCAGAATGGTTGGATCAGCTCACAACTCCACCAACAATGAATTCGTGTTCCACCTTTCTCACATCTTCTCCAACATTTATCATTTTCCTGTTTTGTCATATTAGCCAATCTGATAGGTGGTACCTCAGAGTTGTTTTGATTTGTACCTCTCTAATCAGTAGTGATTTAGATCATTTTTTTTCCATATAACTATAGATGGCTTTAATTTCTTCATCTGAAAAATGCCTGTTCATATCCTTTGACCATTTATCAGTTGGGGAATGACTTGTATTCTTGTAGATTTCACTCAGTTCTCTATATTATTTTGGAAATGAGGCCTTTATCAGAGACACTAGTTGTAAAAATTCTTCCCCAGTTTGCTGCTTTCCTCCTAATCTTGGTTGCATTGACTTTGTACAAACAGTTTCCAACTTAATGTAATCAAAATTATCCATTTTCATTTCATAATGTTCTCTATCTCGTTTGGTCATAAATTCCTCCATTCTCCATAAATCTGACATAAATCTTGCTCCCCTAATTAATTTATAGTATCAGCTTTTATATCTAAATTGTGTACCCATTTTGACTGTATTTTGGTATATGGTATCAGATGTTGGTCTATGCATAGCTTCTGCCAAACTATTTTTCAGTTCTCCCAGCAGTTTTTGTCAAATAGTGAGTTCTTATGCCAGAAACTGGTGTATTCCTTGCATTTCTTGATAACCATCTTTTATTCCTGTTCTTCTTTGTAGTTCCTTGTTGGTTACATGTTACAGCTTCCTCCCATCTTTCATACAACTTTACATTTCCCTCTGAACTATAATAATTTTTAACTCTTTGGAATCAGTTTTTTTTAATACCACAATCATTTCCAAAAATATAATACCCTCCTTTGCTACCCATGGAAACTTTGCTTGTAACAAGAAAAAACAGTCAAGTAAAACTAACCAACACTGTATACAGTGTTAGCATAGGTAACCTTTTTCACCAAGGAGAAGAGGGAAATGTGTTTTCTTAACTTTTTCTCTGCCTGGATCAGGCTTGGTCATTAAATTTCTTTTTTTTTTTTTGTTCTTCCATTTAAATTTTACTCATTGTAGGGGCAGCTAGATGGCACAGTGAATAAAGCACCAGCCCTGGAGTCAGGAGGACCTGAGTTCAAATGCGGCCTCATACACTTAATACAAAAAAACTAGCCATGTGACCTTGGGCAAATCACTTAACCCCAATTGCCCTCCCAAAAGCAAAAAAAAAAACCCCAAAAAACAAAACAAAAAAAAATTGTACCCATTGTATGTATTATTTTTCTGCTTTTGCTTATCTCACTTTGTCTCAGTTCATGTAAGCCTTCTCATGTTTTTCTGAATTCTTCATAGTCATTGTTTCTCACAGTACACTAATAGTTTGTTAAGTTCACTGTACCACAGTTTGTTTAGCCATTCCCTACTTGATCGGCATCTTGAATTTTATTATCCTGGACCAAGTCAGTTAACTTCCCTAAACCTCAGTTTCTTAATCTGTAGCTGAGAGAGTTGTACTAGATGGTGTTTGAGATACCCTTCCAGCTCTAAATTTGTGAACCTGTGATTCTTTTTTTTTTGTTTTTTGCCTTTTGGAGGGCAGTTGGGGTTAAGTAACTTGCCCAAGGTTACAGGGCAATTTTTTTTTTTTTTTGTGGGTGTTAAGTGTCTGAGGTCAGAACTGAACTCGGGTCCTCCTGACTCCGTGGCTGGCGCTTTACTCACTGTGCCACCTAGCCGCCCCCTAAACCTGTGATTCTTTATTTCCTGTTTTTCCCTACCACCAAAAGTACTGCCATGAATATTTGGATGTGTGTAGGGCCTTTCTTTCCGTCTTTGATCTCTTTGGAGTATGTAGTCTTATGTCCAAAGGTATGACTTTTCTTGTATAATCCTAAGTTTTTTTTTTCTAGAAGAGTTGAAGATGCTCACTGTTCTAAAAGGAGGGCACTTGTCATTCTGCAGTGCCAACACATCACATCTTTTTCATCTTTGTCAGTTGGCAAAAGTTATGAGGTTGACAAAACCTTAGTTTTGTTACAATTTAATTTTATTGGTCATTTGGAGCAGTCCATCTATGTGGTTGCTGATAGTTTATAGTTATTTTTTTGTTAACTTTCTTTCCTTTGGTAACTCATGTATTGGTAAATTTTTCTTTTTTTTTCTTTTCAATAAGCAGTTGGTAAAATTCCAGTGGTATAGGGGAAATGAGATGATACTTATTAGACCTGGAGATCAAGAGAAGATACTGGCCTCAGGAAATTTTAACCTTGGAGAGATGGGCAAAATTTGAAAATGTCTGCCAACTTTTTATGAAAGACCTGTTTTATTCACAAAATAATGGGATTTTTGAGTTGGAAAGAATATTAGTGATTATCTAGCTCAATCTATACCCCAAATAATACCGTATTATAGTACACCCCACAAATTGTCATCCAGCCATTACTTGAGCCCATTATGTCTCAAGACAGCCCACTCCATTTTCTGATATATTTTATCATTGAAAGCTTTCTTGACATAAAGCCTAAATTTGCCTCTTTGCAGCGTCTAGCTATTGCTCTTGATTTTGTTCTTTAGGGCCAGACAGTTTAATTCTTCTCACAGTCTTTCAAATGAAGACAGCTTATATGCCCCAGAGCCATCTCTTCTCCAGGCTAAACCTCTAGTTCCAGGGGTGGGGAACCTGCATCCTTGAGGCAGCATGTGGCCCTCTAGGTCCTTGGGTGCAGCCTTTTGACTGAGTCCTGGTTTTATGAAACAAATCCTTTTATTAAGGGGATATGTTCTGTGAAGTTTCTTCACAGCTCTAGTTTCTTTAATCAGTTATTCAAACAGCAAGCATTTATATTTAGGGTCTACTTTTACTAGGCACTGTGCTGCATACTGGAAATATAAAACCAAATAAATGAAACAATACTTCTTTTATTCCCTCTAATATTTATTTATTGAATTTTTTGGTTGTCAGCATTCACTTTTTTTTTAATAAGATTTTGAGTTTTAAATTTCCTATCCTCCTTCCTTCCCCCTCTAAGATGGTGTGCAGTGTGATATAGGCTATATATGTACAGTCATATTAAACATATTTCCACGTTAGTCATGTTGTAAAGAATTAAAACCAAAGGGGGAAAACAAGAGAAAATATTATGCTTCAATCTGCATTTAGATCCCATAAATCTCTGGATGTGGGTAGCATTTTCAGTCATGAGTCTTTTGGGATTGTCTTAGATTTAGCTTTTCTCAGCAATGCAATGAACTGTCAAAATTGTTCATTACACAGTGTTACTGTGATTGTGTACATTGTTTTCCTGGTTCTGTTCACTTCACTCAGCATCAGTTCATGTAAATCTTTCGAGGTTTTTCGGAGTTCCACCTGCTCATCATTTCTTATAGCACAGTAATACTCCATTATGTTCACGTGCCACACCTTGTTCAGCTATTCCCGAGTTGATGGGCAAACCTTCAATTTCCAATTCTGGGCTACTACAAAAAGAGCTGCTATCAATATTTTTGTACACATGGGTACTTTTCCCATTTGTATGATCTCTTTTGAGGTATAGAAATGGTATTGCTAGATTGAAGGGTATGCACAGTTTTATAACCCTTTGGGTACATTCCAAATTGCTCTGCAGAATGAACAGCGCCTATTTCTAAGGCATTTACATTCTATTCAGGGAGACAACATATGCTTAGAGATACACACACTTATACAAAATAAATACAAGGTAATGGTGGGGAAGGGCACCATCACCTGGAGAGATCAGGAATCACCTTAGGGAGGTTTTTGCTGGTTGGTTTGTTCAGCAAGTATTTACTGAGAACAAAGAAGTTTTTCCTACCAAAATTTGGTTTCAGATATTTGTGCAAATGCAACTCTGAATGCAGGAGTATGCTGTGGCTTGATCCTCTTGCAGATGCTTTTCTTCTGGTATTAACTTAGAAATTTTTACACATTGTGGAGTTTAAAATTTGTTTTCTTTTTATGAACTTTATAAACATGAACATTTTCTTAGGGAAAGAGCAGGAGAAATGCTAAGTAACCTCTATCCTTAAACCTTCCTACTTCTTCAACCCGTTGTCTTATATTCTCCCCTTTTCAGCCAGATTTCTTGAAAAAGATGTCCATGTTTGCTGCCTTTATTGTCTTCTTGATTTCTTCTCAGCTCTTTGTAGTCTGGTTTCTGACCTTATCACTCAACTAGAACTGATTTCTCCATAGATGTCAATAATTAATTGTCAAATTTGATGATATTTTCTAACTCCTCTTACTTCTTAACATACCTGCTGCATATGGTACTGTTCATTACCCTCTGTTCCTGGATACTTTCTCTTTTCTGGAGTTTGGTGCTGCTGCTCTCCCCTGGTTCTCTTGCATGTCTAAGTATTTCTTCTCGGTGTCCTTTTTTGGCTCATTGTTCTTGTCATACCTCCTAACTGCCCACAATTCCCAAGCTTTTGTTCTTGACACCTTTTTCTTTTGGTAAAATATTACTTCTGTGGAGATGACATGTGTGTGTGTGTTTAGGAGATCTTAACATGTACAAAACTGACATTCATTATCTTTTACTCAAACCCTCCCTTCTTCCAAACTCACTCATTTCTGTGAAAGGTAACACCATCCTTTCATTCTTCCACATTTGTAACCTCAGCAATATCTTGAACTGTTCACTCTCCCTTGTTGCACAATTGACTTGCCAAATCTTACCATTTCTACTTCTATGACATCTTCACATCTCTCCGCTCACACAGCTACCATCTTATTTCAGTCCTTCATCACTTTTTATTTAGACTATTGCAATAGCCTTGTAATTGGTCTCCCCACCTCACATCTCTCACCACTCTAATCGCATGCAATGCTGCCAAGGTAATTTTCCTTAAGCTCAAATCTGACTATTCAGGCCTACAATTGATAAATGTCAATGGCTTCCTATTTCCTCTAGATAAAAAATATAAACTTTTCTATTTAGCTTTTAAAGACTTACATAGCCTCTCCCCAACTACTTTCCAGCCTCATTGGACATTGTAAACCTGTCTGTCACCACCATCCCTCTGCTTTCCCCCGTTCTTCCCCAACTCTTCCATCTTGCCGTACTGGCCTTCTCTCTTACTAACACATGGTACGCCATGTTCAGCCTCTATATGTTTGCTCTACCTGACTTTGATGTCTGCAACGAGCTTCCTTACCTCTGCTTCATAAAATTTCTTTCTTCACACAGTTACCACCTTAGCCAGGCCCTCAACACCTCTTTCTGAGGTTTTGCAACTGCTCTTAATTGGTCTCCTTGCCTCAACTCACTCACCAGTCTAGTTCATGGCTCCAATTCTTCTCTTGGCTGGATCTCATCTTGTGACTCCCCTACTGTAATGGTAATGGAATTTAAAGATCCTCTTGTATTGGCTTGATTTTCTGGTTAAGTGTTAAAACCCAGAGCTTGTGAATCACTTGTGGGATGGACTTGTTGAAGTGAAGAGAGGGGGCTGAACTGGGAGGAGCTGGTGCCTTGGATTTAGAGAGAGGTCCAAGCAGAGAGAGGCCAGAAGAACTTTTGGGAGTAGCATCATGGAGGCTGAGAGAGAGAGAATTGTGGGGGGGAACAGAGTTGCAGAGAGACAGAGAGAACTGCCAGCCACAACCACCTGGACTGCTGAGGGCCAGTTGGAACTGCCCAGGACTTTTGAGAACTGCCACCCACAGCTGTCGAGAACTGAGGAGGCACGACTGTGGTGCCAGTACTTTTTTTGTCTGTTTTGATGTCACTTTGCCAGATTCATCTGCTGGTAAAGGACAGTGCAGAGTTGCAGAGGTTCTGGGACCTTGCTGTTGGTTCAGAAGCCCTGAAGGAGGATTTTCTTATATGTTTACAGAAATCCTGAAGAAGGGTCTTGCTGATGTTTTCAGGGGTCCTGAGACTGTTCTGCAGGCAGAGAGTGAATTGATGAGGACACTGACAATGTATATTGTGGCTTTGTTAAGCTTTGTTTTCCTAGGAATAGAGATTGCTGAGAACTTGCCTTAGGTCAAGATGAAGAAAAGACCACTCCTTGGGTATTGAATGCTGTGATGATATTGTAACCTTGTTGTGGCTTAGGGGTAGATGGTCTTTGTGCTCTCCACTGCCCCTTTGAGAATGTGCTTGATGGTGATGGCTGGGGTGGAAAACTTTTGACTTTTATACTTTTGACTTTATACTTTTTTTTTTTGCCTTTTGGAGGGCAATTGGGGTTAAGTAACTTGCCCAAGGTTACACAGCTAGTTTTTTTTTGCGTGGGTGTTAAGTGTCTGAGACCTGAGCCGAACTCAGGTCCTCCTGACTCCAGGGGTAGGCGCTTTACTCATTGCGCCACCTAGCCACCCCATTACTTTTATACTTTTTATACTTTATGACTGACCAAATGAATGTACTTTTATGATTGGAAACTAATCTCTAGTTGAATAGGAAGAAGACTTTGTGATTGACTAAATGAATGCATTGTCCAGGGGTGAAGTACGTGGACCTTAGTACTTGGCGATTGAATTGAGAATTTACGAAATGACTGAGTTGCCTATGTTTTGATTTTGATTTTCTGTGAGTGTTTTGCCTTAATCTGTGTCCGCCTTTAGAAAAAGTTTGGTTAAAGGAGACAAACAAATAGTAATATAAAAATTACATTATTTATTCATTAGTCCCTTAAGGCTAGCAGTACTTGCACAAGGAGTGCAGAACTAAAGTCCCGACTGAAGGAATCGTAAGACTTTTTATACATTTTTAGAACCATCCCAATTCAGGACGACCATGTCACAAAACTTTATGACTTCTATTTGTGACCATCTATATGTGAAACTTGGTTGTAAATGCAAATTGGCAATGACCAGAGCAGGGTCTATTTACATTTTATGATCTCAGGAGGTCTGTTTTGCTCTCATGTGGAGTAAGTCCCAAGATAAGGGCAATCTCACGTCTGGTCTTTGAAGTTGCTAACACAGGGAAAGGCATTTTTAAATCCACCAAAGCAGTTTGATTAATTCAGACTTCGGCTAAAATATGATTTTTAATGATTATCATCTGTCACTGAATAAATGGAGTTTGATGTGCTCATAACTGGAACCTGGAAGTTGCTTGTGCTTGCTGTTACACCTACTCAATTGATTCCAGTTCTGATTGCCTCTAGGATAAAATACAAAGTCTTTTGTTTCTCAATTAAAGCTCTAATAAGAACCATGAAGCAAGAGAAGAAAAAAATGAAATTAGAATTGAAATATCTCTGGAGGAAAAATGGAAGGCAAAAAAATAGTTTACTGCACAAAGTGAAAAATTATACCCGAGTAGTCACCTCCTTGAAAACCAAATGGAACAATCAAAACTGCCTACACGAGACAATAAAAAATATTAGAAGAAAGTCAAAAGATTGACAGACCTGAAGAAAATTGGAGGTGTCTACTTACCAAAAATAGACCTTGAAAACAAAGTAATTTAAGACATATAATTTAAAAATCATTGGACTTTCCAAAAATAATGTTCAAACAAAAAATCTTGGTTACCATTTATAGAGAAATCATAAAAACTGCTCAGACCACTCATCTCCACTTGACTCTAGTCTATCTTTCTGGTTTCAAACATTTATATTATTCACACTCTGTGATACATCAAAATTAGCCATTTAGACGGCTCTCACACATTGCACTCTATTTCCAACCTTCACTCCTTTGCTCTGATTTTCCCACATGTTTGGAATATACTTCCTTCTTAAAACTTCCGCCAAACTGAGTACCTCTCTTCCTTTAAGATGCAGCATAAGTACTTTCTTCTGCATATAGCTCCTACTGACATCCCAATTCCTAGGACCTTGCTTCCCAAATTATCTTATGTAATTACATTATTCATAAAAGGGCAACTAAATATGCAACTAAAGTTTTTGCCATTTTTCAGAAAATAGGACAGTTAAAGTTGAAACCTGATTCTCTCTACTTTTCCCGACCTCCAAAAGAAAAAGTTGATAAAGAGTTCATTGTAGTCGAAATTCTTGGGTAATTTTGCTTTGAGATTTTAACAATGATGTAAAAAAACCCAAAATTTAATCTGTATTCTCTGTGTGTTTCATTCTTAACCTAGAATTGTGAATCAAGTTCTGGAAGTTATCAGCTGTCTTTGTCTGCGTGGGGAGTTTGGCAAAATCGTCCTTTTCCTACCCATCAAGTTGACCATTCGGATCGCTGCTACCACTTCATAAGTGTGATGAAAATGATAGATCAGATAAGAAATGAAGAAGTATGCGTTTGAATAGTTTTTTCTTCTCTCTTATAACTTAATGCATGTTAATAGATATAATAATTTAATTTGATCTTCATTGTAAACTGAGGCAAATAGATAATTTTGTGGATTATAGGATTAGATTTTTTTCTTTCTACCCTGTGACCTCTATATTAGATAAACTATAGGGAAGGGTAGGTATGGATAGAAGGAAAAAAAGATAGTTATTTGAAAATATCACGTCAGCATATACAGCACACTGTATTTCTAGTAACACTGATTTTAGTGGATTAAATCATTAAATTTCCAAGGCTAATTGAATTCTGACACAGTTTAGAATTCACTTAAATATACTAAAATACATCTTGTAATATCAGTCTTCAGAATTTTTGCCTTATTCAGTATCTTGATTAATCTGTACTATGGTCTTTGCTTTTCTAGGCATTGCTTTTTATATTCCTTGCTATTCTGTCTTACCTAGGATGATCTCTGAATTTTCAAATGAATTTAAGCAAATATAGCATATTATTTTGATTTACTGATTCTTCTTAAGAACTTAACTTTTTTTAATGTACTTTAAAATAGTTCATTTACAGAAAATTTACTTATATTTAACTTTTCCAGAACATATTCACTGTGTAAAGCAAATGTCACCTTCTCTTTAGTCTTTTGATTTACATTTTTATGCATTAACTTTTTAAAATTAAGGGTTTTTTTTTAAATTAATAAGAATTTAGTTTTTCTTCCCATATTCTGTACACGTTGGAAAAACAGATAAAAATAAAACTGTTGTAACAAATACTCATAGTCCAAACAAATGTCCACATTGGCCATGTTAAAATGATTAGTCCATCACCCCTCTGGAGTGAGTTGAATATCATTCTTTATCATTATTCTTCTGGAGTCATGATTGACTAGACTAGAGTTTTTAATTAAGGCTTTCAAAGTTGTTGTTTTTTAACATTTTTATAATGTAAAAATTAAATCTTTCCAGGTTTCTTATACCTTTGTAGTATTCCTTTAAATTCACAAACTGCAATTCATTTGGCCATTCCTCAGTGGTCATCCCCTTAGTTTCTAGTTCTTTGCCACCACACAAAAAATGCTCCTACAAATATTTTTGTCTATATTGGTCCTTTTTTCCTTTCTTTTGGTTTCTTTGGCTGTAGGCCTCGTAGTGGTAATGATCAAAGGGTATATATAGTTCAGAAGCTTTTTGGACATAGTTCTGATTTATGGACATAAGGTAATAATACACCTTTGTTCATTTTAATATTGTTGTGTTTAATCTGGCTAGCTAGAGTCTTATTTTTTGTTAATCTTTTCAAATCTTTTAAAAGTTAAACTTAAATCTTCTTATCTTTATTTGCCCAGAATGTACCTTACAGGACACTTCTTCCAGCACCTTCATTTTACGCATAAGAAAATGGACTCACTCACACAGCCTCTACCCTAGTTCAGGCCCTGTCTCTAGATTGCTGGTCCCTGTTTCACTCCTTCCCCACTTAATCCATCCCCTACACAGCTGCTAAAGTGGTTTTCCCAAGCACAGGTCTGACCATGTTATGTCTTTTCCTTTCTCCCCTCTTCAGTTAACTTTAGGGCACGGATGGGGAACCTGCTTCCTCAAGGCCATGAAAGGGCCAGTTAGAGAGAAAAATGACCCCAAGCCAAGTCAGTTATTCTGAGCTTCAGTTTATTGAGCTGGCCAGCGACAGTCTCCCAAGGAAACCTTAGGAGAGCTGCCCCGACCATCAGGAAAGGGGGAATATTTAAAGTCAAAAACCGCAAAGTCGGTGTGGGGAGTAAAGATAGTTTGACAATGGTAGATAAACAGGTCCGTTATAGCCAGGCCTTGATCTGGACAGTTGTATAGCCCTACCCTGACTTATCGGGGGCCCCAGACGTCCGTGTCCTGCCCTGGGTCATTCTGACATCTTATCAGGAAGTACAGCAAGGTCCGTCTTTCTGCTGTATCACAACAGAGGGGCCCCTGGCTAGGCACGTTAAGAGGTCAGGAAGACTTCAGGAATTTTCCAAACTTGTTACACACAGGGGCTTAGTATATGAGGCCATGGGCATTTCACTCCAGAGTTCCTGGATTCTGTTTTTCTTGTAACTATGTATTCAGCTGAACTGCCTTCCCCTGCTTTCAATTCCTGATGAAGGCTGTTTTAGTTGTCCTTAATTGAAAATTAAGCAAGTTCCTACCAAGGGACCATTGGAAACTGAAGCTGTCCACGGCTCTTGTTTGTAAGGAGATCTGAAACAAAATCAAGTTACCCCCTCTCCCAATAATCTCTATTTTATTGATGCTGCTGCTTCTGTTGCCTGTTTGTGTATAAATAGATAGGAAGACACATCTATCTATATCTATATCTTTTATTAATTTATTTGCTTTTTGGAGGGGGGAAGGCTGCAATTGGGGTTAAGTCATTTGCCCAAGGTCACATGGCTAGTTAAGTGTCTGAGGCCAGATTTGAACTCTAATCCTCCTGACTCCGGGGCTGGTGCTCTATTCACTGTGACACCTAGCTGTCCCCATCTTTTATATTTTTATGAATGATTTGTGAAGTTTTGACATAATTTGGGGGAGAGAGTCTTTGTGACTTTTTCAGATCCTGTTCTTTGATTTAGTATTGGCTGAAGAAAAATTTTTATTTTAATTCATCAGCCCAAGCAGATCCTTCCTAATAAAGATTTTGGTCAGCAGCAGTTGTACTATAGCCCAGACAAGTAGGTATTCTTTAGAAATGAATAAATTTGTATTACAGAAGTAAAGTTTCATTTTTTTAATACCAATATTCTACTATTTATCAGTGAGATATGGAATATAGCACTTTTCAAAGAAGTTTTAAAAAGATTGTTACAAAGAGGGCAGTGAAGAAGTATATGGTAAGTGTGAAGCGGTCTGCCATTTATAACTAATGAAGAACTTCAAAGGAGAACAAAAATATAAGAGAAGGAAATTTATTCTAGGAAGAAAAGATGAACTGGTCATAGACCAAAGGTTGACAGACCACCTGAGTGTTCCACAGACACCTGCATGATGTTAGGAAAGCACAAGGAAGGCCTCTGATATATTGGATCCTTCTGCCACAAGCAGAAACACTTTAATTTGGATCAAAGTGAACACTTACAAAAGCCAAATTTGTGGTTGGAAGAGATGCCACTTCACACAGCAGTTCTCTCTGCTTGCAAGTTAGAGGGATTATAATAGTTATTACATTTGTTAGCTTTAATAATACGATGTATTGAGACTGTATTGCAGTTGTTATATTTTATTAAAACATTGAAAATATCTTTTGTTGGGGTGGCTAGGTGGAGCAGTGAATAGAGCACCTGCCCTAGAGTCAGGAGGACCTGAATTCAAAGCCGACCTCAGACACTTCACACAACAACTAGCCCTGTGACCTTGGGCATCACTTAACCCCAATTGCCCTCCAAAAAAAAAGAAGAAAAAAATATCTTTTATTGTTTGCTGAGCTCCTATAAAGTTTTTCCTTCAGTGCTACTAGCACTACTTTATAATGATGTATACAATATGACATTCAAAATTCAGAGTAAACCTTAAATTAATAAACTGGAAATGTTTCTGAGATTTTTCACAGAAATGATAGGACTTATTCAAAACCAGAAAGGCCCTGGTTAAGATCACAAAAGTTGTTCAGTATCTGTAAGGTTCTAAGATCTGCAGTTTTTCTTCCATTTTTGGACAGCAAAATGGTTATCAGAATAAGCCCTCTGCTTTTCTGTTATAATATTAAACCCTAGAGGGAAAAGAGACTTTAAAGTGGAATCTATAGATTCAAGTTTGAAGGTCCTAAAATTCAGCAGCAGTGCTGGTGATCCCTAGTGACTAGTGGAGTCTTTTCTCCTACAAATTTCTGAGTAGTCTTCTCTTTCATGGCCTAGAGCAAAGTTTCTGCTTTTTTAACACACACCATCAGTGCCCTATAGTCATCAGGCAAGAAAAAGTACCCAATGAAACTTGACAAAGAGATATATCTATTGCTTCATTATTTTGCCTTATTTGTAAGAGTAGTTTGGGGAAGGTAAAAGACTCTGGACTATGGTAATCAGTTTACCATTTGTGTTTTATCATAAGGAGAATAAAAAAAACTAAGTCTTCAATAATCAGAAATACATATTCACTTATTACCTGGTAATTTTCCAAGGATCCTCTTATCCCTTCTTTGGTCACATGGTTAAGTTAGAATGGCATGAGCAAATAGGGGGGTAATTGTATTTCTCAGGCAGTGATCCAGAGGCTCCAACTGGGTGTTTTTAATGTTAGGAATGTTACAAATGATGTAGAGTTAAAACAATGGTAGTTTTAAACTTAAAAAAAACAGTCTTGGAGCAGCTAGGTGGCACAGTGACTAGAGTGCCAGCCCTGGCCTTGACCTCAAATTCCACCTCAGACACCTGACAACTAGCTATGTGACCTTGGGCAGGTCATTTAACCCCAATTGTCCTGTCTTCTCCCGTCCAAAAAAAAAAAATCAGGCTCATTTTTTTTTTCTGTGAGAAGAAAGCATTGTTGAATTGACATAAATTTTGAGAAACACAGATAGTGTAAGTATTATATAGTGGAAAAATCAAGGCTCCCAAATAAAACCAAATTTCAAAAAAATAAATCTGAGTTTCCTTTCAGCAGTCTAATAAAGGTAGGATACTTTATATTCCCTGGTGTGCTTTGTGAGATCATGGATACATTCAATTTTGTTGATCTTGTGTAATCTTATAGCTCAGAACAATATTCCTCAGAAAAGCAATTTCTCTGTTTTCTAAGGCCTCATTTGAGAACATTTTTTTTTTCCAAAGGCATCTCCTTACCTTCCAAAGCAGCCTTTGGAGAGGTTGGGATGTTAAGAAGACTGATCACCTGTTATTTAGAATACAGAGCTGGTAAACATTAGAAATATAAAATGAATACCATTCTCTGATATTGCTTAAAGTTTTTAATTAGACAGCGACTTGTTCAGACATGGTCTTTGCAAATACATGTCAAAGAATTTTAGTACTCTGTATATTTTTGTGCATTAGCCAAATGGGGAAGGGGTATCTCAAGATGTCTAAGAGTCAGACTTCTTGACTGCAGAAATAGAAACATCCTGTGGTTGTGCTAATAATAAAGGGAAAAGAAGACAGTTGCTGAGGCAAGGACAGGCACTTACGTATGGGTCACTTTAAAGTTAAACAGCAGTTTAGCAACTCTTTTTTTTTTGTAGTAAGAATATAATAAATGTTGGTTGTGTGGAATTTAATTATACTTTTGTGTATTCATTAAAAATAAGTAGTGTTCTTTGTAATTTTCTTATCCATGAAAATCATGAAAAATCATTAATATTTAAACAATTTAAAACCAATCAGTTATTTAGTAATCACTATATGCCAGGGACAGCAGTAGGTACTGGATACAAACAAAAGTTAACTTGCCCTTTAGGAGCATACAGTCTAGTCAGCAGAGACACTATGTACATATATAGACATATACAAAATAGTACAGGACAGTTTAAGGGGATGGCACTAGCAGATGACGCAGATGAACTTGTGTTGAACCTTGAAGGAAATTAGGTGATGGGAGAGTACATTTCAGGCCTAGGGAAAGGAAAGAGAAGATACTGCATCTCGTATAAAGAATTGTCAGAAGGATGGTTTGGTTAGGCTGTGGTTCCTTTGTAAGAAGGAAGCGTTGTGTAATAAGGTTTGGAAGGTAGCACAGGGGCAGCTGTGAAAAGCTTTATTAAATAGGATTTTATATTTGATCCTGGATGCAGTAGTTAGTCTCTAGGTTTATTGAGCAGGTGGGTGACATGTTTAAATGTATGTTTAAAGAAAATCATTTTGGTAGCTGTGTAGAGAATGGCTTGGTACAGGGAAAGATTAGAAGCAAGGAGACAAATTTGAAGGTTCTTTCTATGGTCCAGGGAAGAGCTAATGAAGACTTGAACTAGGATGGTTGGTATGTGGGCAGAAATGATAGGTTTTGACAACTGATTGACTCTGTGGGGTGAATGAGAGTAATGAATCGAAGAGGAGTTTGAAATTGCACATCTGGGTGAGAAGGAGGATGTTTGTGCCCTTGGCAGTGATAGGTTTGGAAGAAGGATGAATTTACGGGTGAGGGGGACAGGCTGAGATAGAAAGTTCTGTTTGGACGTCAAGTGTCCCATTTTGTTGTTCAGTTGTTTTTCACACGTGTCTGACACTTTGTGATCCCATTTGGGGTTTTCTTGGCAAAGATACTGGAGTGGTTTGCCATTTCCTTCTTCAGCTCATTTTATAGATTAGGAAACTTAGGCAGAGTTAAGTGACTTGCCCAGGGTCACACAGCTTTTAAGTGTATGAATTCATATTTGAACTCAGGAAGATGAATATTCCTGACTCCAGGCTTGGCACTGCACCACCTACCAGCCCTAGAATGTTCCACTGATAATTGGTAAGGATATAGAACTGGAATTCAGAAGAGAGTAAGACTGGAATATGTACTCCTGAATTTATTTATTTTAGTTTTCAGCATTCATTTCCACGTGATTTTTAGTTCCAGTTTTTTCTTCATCTCTCCCCTACCCCAAGATGGCAAGTATACTGATTACTCCTTCCCTGAGTCTGCCCTCTCTTGTTCTCCCCCCATCCCTCCTTTTACTCCCTTTTCCCTTACTTTCTTATAGGGAAAGATAACTGGAATATATACGTATGGAAATCTTTAGTATAGAGATGGTAAATTCATGAAAATGGTTGTAGTTACTAAATGGAAAGTAAAGAACAGTTACCAGGGTTACTTTGGGGTACAAGCACAATTAGAGAGCAGGCTATGTATGGAATATGATACAGCAGAGAATACTGAGGAATATTTAAAGGATGAGTCTGAGAGAGGAGAAGAATTAAGAGAGATCAGTGTCATGGAAGCTCAGAGAGGAGAAAGCGTGCAAGAGAAGAAGTTGGTCAACAGTGTTAACTACTACAGAAAGGTCAAGAAGGCTAAGAGTGGAGAAAAGGCCATTACATTTGGCGATTTTTTTATAGTTTTATTTTTTTCCCTTAATTACATGTAATAACAGTTTGTAACATTAAAAAAATTTTTTTGAATTCCAAATTCTCTCTCTCCCTCCCTTTCTGACATGCTACCTGTGAGATGGCAAGCAGTCTGATATAGGTTATACATGATCAATCATGTGGAACATATTTCCATATTTCCCAGAAAACTTCAACCAAAATAAATTAAGAATTTGAAAAATAGTATGCTTTATTCAGCATTCAGACTCCATGAATTCTTTCTCTGGAGAGGGAGAGCATTTTTTTTTTTTATCTTAAGTCCTTTGGGATTATCTTGGATCATTGTATTGCTGAAAATAGCTGAGACTTTCATAGCTGTTAATTGTACAGTATTGCTTTTACTGTGTACAGCATTCTTTAGATAGATATCATTTTAAGGAAAGTTCCATTTATTCCTGTGCATTCTAGTGTTTTTAATAGGAATGAGGGTTGTATTTTGACAGAAGCTTTTTCTGCATCTATTGAGATAATCATTGATACATCATCAGTTGGTAGAAGAAATTAAATGGGATTTTTTTTTTGAGTTTTTGGAAGCTGAAGGTGGCATGCAGAGGCCAGCAGACAACATGGAAAAAGTTGAGAAACTCAGAAATGCATAAAATATGTATAATATCAACCCAAGTTTTACAGTAAGGTACTGTAAACACCCCATAAAAAAAAGAAAAAAGTTAAGACTTCCTTTCTCATCCAAAAAGAACATCAAAAAATTTTACATGGATTTTCCAGATTGTGGGAGTGCTGTACCCCTAACCTTTGCAGTGCAGAAAGGTAACTAATTTGGTTTTCTTCTTTACTTTTTTAAAATCAAATTAACTAAAGGTATATTATCTATTTTTTTCCCAAAAAACTAGCTCCTTGTTTTCTTTGCTAGTTCAGTGGTTTTCTTTAAATTTTATTAATTTTTCCTTTGATTTTCAAGATTTCCAATTTGGTGCTCAATTGGGGATTTTTAATTAAAAAAATATTTTTAGTTGCATATGCAATTTGTTGATCTACTTTGTCTCCTTTTTATTGATATGTGTTTAGAGATATAAATTTTGCCCTGAGTACTGCTTTGACTATATCCCATAATTTTTGGTTCGGGATCTCATTATTATCATACTCTTTAATGAAATTATTGATTTTTTTTTCCTGATTTATTCTTTGACCCACTTTTTAAGATTAGATTATTTCGTTCCCAACTAATTTTTAATCTATCTTTCTACAGCCACTTATTGAATGTAATTTTTATTGCATTATTATCTGAAAGGGATGTATTTATTATCTCTCCTTTTTTTGCATTTGGTTGTGAGGTTTTTATGCCCTAATACATGATCAGGTTTTGTGTAGATGCCATGTACCACTGAGAAAAAGGTATGTTACTTTATATTCCCATTTATTTTTCTCCAGAGAGCTATCATATCTAACTTTTCTAAAATTCTATTTACCTTGTTCACTTCTTTTTTATTTATTTTTTGGTTAGATTTATCTAGTTCTGTGAGGGGAAAGTTGAAACTAGTATAGTTTTACTGACTATTTCCTCCTGTAAGTCATTTAACTTTTCCTTTTAACATTTGGAAACTATGCCATTTGGTACATATGTATTGTATTGATATGACTTAATTATTTGTGGTGCCATTTGTCAAGATATAGTTTCCTTCCTTATCTCTTTTAATTAGATCAGTTTTTGCATTTTCTTTGTCTGAGATCATGATTGCTACACCCGCTTTTTTTTTTTTTTAACTTCAGCTGAAGCATAATAGATTGTGCTCGAGCCCCTTACCTTTACTCTGTGTGTGTGTCTCTGTGCTTCAGATGTGTTTCTTGTAAACAGCATATTGTAGGATTCTGGTTTTTAATCCACTCTGCAGTCAGCTTCCATTTTGTGGGTGAGTTCATCCCACTCATATTTACAGTTATAATAACTGTGTATTTCCCTCCATCCTATTTTTCTTTCTCTCCCTCACCTTTCACCCTGTCTCTTCTTACTTTTGATCACTACCTTCCCCCAGTCCTCTCTCCCTTCTCCCTTCTGTCAGTGTCCCTCCCTCTCTTCTTTTATCCCCTTCACTTCTTACTTTTCTCTAAGGTTACACAGATTTCTGTTCTCAACTTAGTGTGTATCTTATTCCCTCTTTGAGCCAATTCTGATGAAAATAAGGTTCAAGCTTTGCCTACCACCCCCATCTTCCCCTCTACTGTAATAAACTGTTTCATGTCTCTATTTTATGAGATAACTTACCTCATTCTGTTTCTCCCTTCCCTCTTCTCCCAGTGCTAATCTCTTTCTCACCCCTTAATTTTTTTTTATATCATGCAGTTATAGTCAATTCACACTATCAACTTCCGTCTTTCTAATTGCCCTAATACTGGTAAAGTTCTGAAGAGTTCCAAGTACAATCTTCCCATGTCAAAATATAAAGCTTTACTTTATTGAATCTCTTTCCTGTCTACCTTTTTTAAAAAATGCTTTATTAACTTCTGATTTACTTCATTCATTTCCGCCATATTTTGAGTTGCAAATTTTCCCCCCGTTTTTCCCTGAACCACCGCCCCAAAATAGTCCCATAGGATATCCCCTCCTCCAATCTGCTCTCTCACATATCTTCTCTCATACCCCTTTTGACTTTTCCAGTAGGGCAAGGTGGATCTCAGTGCCCCAGTGCCTGTAAATCTTATTTCCCAATTTCATGTAAAATAGTATTAATAATAGTATATATGTATATATAATTTTAAACATTTGGTTTTAAAACTTTGAATTCCAGATTCATTCCCTTCCTCCCTTGTCACCCACCCTTACTGGGAAGATAAGCAATTCAATATAGGTTGTACATGTGTAGCTAATGCAAAACATTACCATAGTAGATATATTGTAGAAGACTGATTATATTTCCCTCCCTCCTATCCCATCTCCCACTTGTTCTATTCTCTACTTTGGTCCTGTCCCTTTTCAAAAGTGGGTGCTTCCAACTTCCCTCCCCTTCAGCCTGCCCTCCCTTCCAGCATCCCCCCTCTCATCCCCTTCCCCCCTACTCTCCTGTAGGGTGAGGTACCCTATTTAGTGTGTATGTCATTCCCTCCCTGAGCCAAATTCAAGGAGAATAAGGTTAACCCATTCCCTTTTGCCTTCCTGTTCTTCTCCTCCATTGTACCCATTTCCCTCGCCTCTTCTATATGAGATAGTTTGCCCCATTCTGTCTCTCCCCATCTCCTCTCATTATATTCCTCTCTCACCTCTTAATTTCACCTTTTAAGTATCATCCCTTCCTGTTAAATTGGTCCTGTGCTCTCTATCTATGTATACCTGTAAACATATATACACACATTTACATATGTATTCATACACCTATATACCCTCTGATAAAGACTATATATATATATATATATATTCCCTTCATCTATTTTCATATTGAGAAAAGTTTCATCAGTTATAATTATCATTTTTCCATATAGGAATGTTAATAGTTCAACTCTGATAAGTTCCTTATGATTTCTTTTCCTTGTTTACCTTCTTGTGCTTCTCTTGCTTCTTGTATCTGAATGTCAGATTTTCTATTCAACTCTGTTGTTTTTTTTTCAAGAATACTTGAAAGTCCTCTATTTCACTGAATGACCATATTTTCCCCTGAAACATGATACTTAGTTTTGCTGGGTAGGTGATTCTTGGTTTTAATCCCAGCTCCTTTGACCTCCAGAATATCATATTCCAGGCCCTTCGATCCCTCAGTGTAGAAGCTGCCAGATCCTGTGTTATCCCGATTGTGTTTGCACAATATCCAAATTGTTTCTTCCTGGTTGCTTGTAATATTCTCTCCTTGATCTAGGAATTCTGGAACCTGGCTATAATATTCCTAGGAGTTTTCTTTTTAGGATCATTATCAGTGGGTGATTGGTGGATTTTTTCAACCTCTATTTTGCCCTCTGGATCTAAAACATCAGGGCAATTTTCCTTGAGAATTTCCTGGAGGATGATTTCTTTGATCATGGCTTTCAGGTAGTCCAGTAATTTTTAAATGATCTCTCCTGGATCTATTTTCCAGGTCACTGGTTTTTTCCATGAGATATTTCACATTGCCTTCTATTTTTTCATTTGTTTGGGTCTGTTTAACAGCATCTTGATTTCTCATAAAGTCATTAGCTTCCCTTTGCTCCAATCTAGTTCTGAAGGAATGATTCTCCTCAGTGACTTTTGAGAGTCTTTTTCCATCTGGCATATTTGGCTTTTTAAGACATTCTTCTCCTCATTGCCTTTCTGAGCCTCTTTTGCCATTTGAGTTAGTCTGTTTTTTAAGGTGTTATTTTCCTCAGTGAGGCTGTT
>NW_027185809.1:903776-906794 GCF_028583685.1 Petaurus breviceps papuanus
CTGTAACCAGCTCATATTTACCTTTGAAGCTTTTGGTGCAGGAGTTCTGACTTCACTGTCTTCCTTCTGTTCCATGCTTTGATCCTTTTTGTCCCCAAAATAGGAGTCTAATGTTGGATTCTTCTGTTTGCTTTGCTTCCTTTGCCTGGTCACTTTGCCACTCAATTACTTGACTTTTGGGCTTTTTGCCACAGTAAAACTCTGCTACCAGACAGGGAAGCTTCGTACTTTTGCTGAGGTTTTCTCACCTGCCAGAGGTATTAGTTGGGTGCCCTCTCTGAAGCCTCCACAAACTCTGGCAAGCTGGTGGCACGCCCCAGAACCTCCACCCTAGACCACAATCCAGATCCAAGCAGGTTAAAGCAAAATTGATTACCCCTCAAACTGGTTTCTTGGTCCCCCTATAGTCTGCAGGCCAGGAGGTGAAGCTGCCTGCCATAGCCCTCAGGGGCTTCTTGGCTGGGTTGGGCGGGGGTAGGGGCCTTGGGGGGGAAGCCATCGTACTCCCAACTACTAGGTCCCAAAATCCACACTGTACTGACCACTCACTTTGTCCTTAGCATCTATGTGTTGATAATTCTGGAAACTGCCACAGGTGCTGGTGATCTGAAGTCCCTCCAGCCAACGGGCTAGTCAGGCCCACCCTGGGGCTAAAACCGTGGCCTGGAGCTGGACTTGGCTCACAGAACCCTGCGCTGGCCACTTCCTGCTGGCCTGCCTGGCTGTCCTCAGTGGGAGGTTAGCTTCTCTGTGTCATTTTGTGGGTTCTGTAGCTCTAGCGTTTGTTCAGAGTCCCGTTTTACATGGATTGGAGGTGGTGAGAGCCGGACCATGGTAGAAGTCCTGTTTCTACTCTGCCATCTTGACTCTGCCTTTTACCTTTATATTAAAGTTGGGCTCTGCTCATGGGCTGGAAGGAATGCTATCTTCATTTTCAGTGTTTTTTGTGCTCTTGTTTTCAGAGCTAGTGCCTGGGGTTGATAAGTTTTCTGTTCTATGATGTTATGATCTAAGGAGCATTGTGGTGTTCACTGTTCTTCTGGCCTGTGCTCTGGGCTTTGAAGTACCACAGATATTCTTTTCCACCCTGGAAATGTGAACAAGGTTCCTGATTGCTGCTGTTGCTCCTTTTTGCCCTTGGACTGCGACCCAGAGCCATGTTAGGCTAATGCAGCATTGTCCTACACACAGTGCCAGGACAAGGGCCCCTGTAATCTCTTTCTGACCAATTGTCTGAGCCCCCACTGCACCCCACTCCCCTTCCTGTCTTTGGGCTGAGAGCAAAGTAGTAGCTGATTATGGCTCTTCCCCCTCCCCCTCCCAGGCCAGCTGCAAACTTGCCAGGTTGTGGTCTGTGCTGCACTTTACTCCAACCCCAGTGACACTGACCTTTCCAACCAACTCTCTAAGTTTTCTGGGACTGGAAAATTGTTTTACCCTGATCTTTTATTGGGTTTGCCACTCCAGACTTAGTTTTGAGGCATTATTTTAAAGTTGTTTGGAAAGGAATTTTGGGGAGCTCAGGTGAGCCCCTACCTTTATTGTGCCATATTGACTGTGTCCTTCTTTTCAGCTTCTTGTAAATTTTTCCAGGTTTTGTTACATTCATTGTCATATATATCTAACTATCTCTTCCCTTTTTTCTTCTCTTTGAACTAGAAGTGGAATTTCTCTAAAACTTCCATCGTTCTCAGATTAGTCTACTTTCAATGCTGAGGCATAAATTAGTATTCTATTAATAATTTTAGTCATATTAATTGTATATTGTTCTTTTGCTGTTAATGTTTTAATATTTGTTTTTTAAAATTAGGAGCTGCTTTGAAAGTATTTCAAAGGACCAAGAGCTATGATAGCCTTTTGTCTGCCTTAATTGGTGCTGGAATTCGAATTCTTTTCAGCTCTTGCCAGAAAGAAACTGCAGAATTGATTAAGGAATTGACTTTAGTAGAACAGAGAAAAAATGCTGGTGTTCATGTTCCGGTAGCTGTGAAAGATAATAAACGTGACATTTTCCAGTTCTATCTAAGTATTCCCAGTATAAGCTATGTAACAGCTCTAAATATGTGTCACCATTTTTCTTCCGTGAAAAAAGTTACTAACAGGTATGTTTTCTATCTTTGACTTTTTATTGTTCAGTGATTATTTAAAGCGTTTTCTAAGATTTATTATTAGTCAAGGTAAAAATTTCAGATGTCTCTTAGCTTGCACTGTAATATTCCTATTGAGGATTAAGTGATTTGCCGAGGGTCACAAGGTTAGTAAATGTTTGAGGTGGGGCTTACTAGCCTTCATACAGTTTGGGGATGTACAACAGTACAAAGAACAGAGTTGGGTAAGTGGGAAAAACAATGTAAGTTACTGGACTGGCAGCATCATGGGGGTGAGGACAACATGATTGATTATATCAAGTAGAGCAGCCTTTGTAATAGAGGAATGCTTGATTGACTTACTGAATCATCTGCATATTTCAGACCTTGTTAGGACTCCCATTAACAGACTCCCTGACATACACAGAAGATTTGTTAGGGAGATAAGACTTTCTTTAATGGTACAAGGACAGTATAAGGAAAGATAACTCCAGATATCTTGGTATTTTCCCAGAATTGAAGGTATGGTAGTTAACAGTTTTCCCCATTAATTATAACTTTAACTCAAAGGGAAAGATAAATTGCTGAGCTCAACTCAAGGACATAGAAAGTTGGCTTTAAGCAGATAAAAACTCATTCACAAAAATTAGTACGCATAAAATCAGTTACATTGTAGAATCAATACAGTAGAAATTCATACAGTAGAATTAGAGGTAATATTAATTTTTATCTTTTTACTAGTAAAACAGTAAATCTTTCAGATGATAACTTTGATTAATCTGGCAATTCATTCTGGGATTACAGTGAACAGGGATATAGCCACACTCATCTCCTTCCTGAATACTGGATTATTAATAGCACCTAGTCTGCCAGGGCAGCACATGCACACACACACACACACACACACACACACACACACACACACACACAC
>NW_027185809.1:906804-914814 GCF_028583685.1 Petaurus breviceps papuanus
ACACACACACACACACACACACACACACACACACACACACACACACAATTTCTAAGGAGACATGGAACAATATGCCATTGCTTAGATAGATGGCCCTGGAATTAGGAATAACTAGATTCAAATCCTGATTCTGTTGATCCTGGGTAAGGCAGTGTCTCAGGGTCTAAGGTAATTTCAAGACTATAAGATGCAGAACAACATTTGTATTGGTAGAGTTTCCTCACTGATAAAAAGAAAGACTTAAGATTCTATCTCAGTGCTACACCCTTGGCTTCCAGTCTTGTTCTTGGAAATCAAGTCACACATAATCTCAATCCAGGAAATCAGCCAAACCTAGAATGGTAGACTGATTTAGTGGCTAGACAAAAAAGGTGGTTTGGCCCAGTAATTATTTTATGGCAACAAAGGGAGACTGATGCCTTACTAGAGGTATCAGTCTGAGATAAAGAAATTATTCTGCTTTTAGGAGCTTAACAGTTATATAGGTGTCAGGAGAACATTGAAGTTGATAACTGTTTCCTTGGGACTAGATGGCTTTATCTCCTAAACTTACTAACCACATATGGATATTGCTATTGTCACTGCTCTCCTTCTTTGAAGAATGAGTAAGGGGCAGAACCTGATTAATTTAAAACAAACCATTTAAATGCTGAAATGAATGAATTTGCTTAGGTATGATTTCATTTAAAGGGGAAGTGGAGAGATATGTTCCCTACTTTTTCTTTTCTTTTCTTTTTTTAAAGCAATTGGGGTTAAGTAACTTGCTCAAGGTTACATGGCCAGGTGTTTCTGGATGACTGCTAAGTATCTGAGCCCAGATTCGATCCCCAGGTCTTCCCGACACTGGGGCCAGTGCTCTTACTCACTGTGCTACCTGGCTGCCCCTGTACTTTTTCTTAACTCATCAAATGATGTAAAATGTTTGTAGTGGCCTCCAAAATGGGGTGCACAAGATGATTCATTGGGGAAGAGGCAGGAAAATATTACAACTGATATTTTTATATAAAACAATAAGAAGCATATTAATTTTTAATGTAATTTACTACATAAACAGCATCATGGCTTATATAAAATAGAGAACTGGTCTTGCCATCAGAAAGATTTGGGTTCACATGTTGCCCCTGGCAATACTTTCCTGACTTTGTGAGCCAGAGCAAGTCACTTAACCTCTTAATCCTCAGCCACTGTCTAAGTCTGTAAATTGCACAGCAGGTGTTTTATATCATTAAAATCACAGACCCAGCTAAAAAATCCAAAATATTTACTGTGTGAATCATGTCATATGATATGTGTCATATGTCACATGCCAGGTATCCTGAGTGAAGAATGAGAGTTTTCCAAACTTGAGGGTTTGAAAATCACTCCCTCACTAGCTGTTCACTTTCATCATGTAACATATTGCAGTTTATGTGTTCCTGATTAAGTGAGTATACAAATTACTAGTTTTAATTAAATTAACCCTTCATTAAATGGGTACCTGGCTTAAAAAGTTTCCTTCATAGAATCTATGAATTGAAGGTAGTATTAATAAGATTAGTACAAGACAGGAGTGGGAAGCCCATGGCCTCAAGACCACACAAAGCCTTCTCTGTCCTTGGGTTTGGTCTTTTGATTGAATCCAAGTTTTGAGAAACAAGGGATTTGTTCCGTGAAGTTTGGATTTAGTCAGAGGCTTGCACTTGCAGAACCTAGAGGGCCACATGTGACCTTGAGACTTCAGGTTCCTCACCCCCTGGTATAAGAGAACAATAAGAAAATGACAGAGCTAACACATCTACTCTTTTTTCAGCCACACTGTCAGGTTAAAAACAATAATGTTATCATGAAATATGACAAGAAGTTAGCCCAAAACATTAAAAACTATGAAGAATATTATTTAAAATATAGATTTACATTCTTATTTTTTTAATGATGAACTTTGTTCCAATTATATATTATATTTTGTCGTACCAGCTAATTTAGCATGAAACTTTAATGATTAATAAGACAATTAAAAACTAAGCTTTTTTTCTATAGTGATACCCATAAGTATTCTCATATCTTCAATTTAAAGCATTGAAACAGAATTTTCTAACCTGTTTTTAAAAATCTCAACAAAGGGATTCAGTGTGTTTTGAATCTATTTGCTATAAATGTAAAAATGCACCATCAGAGAAGATGGAAACAGACTGGCCAAATTTCAGCAAAAAAAAAAAAACCCTTTTGAATAAATTGGTGGATCAGATTCAAAAACACTCCATTTGGATCTACCAAATTTTTTTTTATCTACTTATTTTTGTGAGGTGTATTTTTTAGCTTTGATAGCCATTAAAACCAAGTGTTAAAATAACCTGAACTGAACTAAAGCCATATCTTTGAATCTCTTTATCAAAAAATGTTAAATCAAGATTCTTTTGAAAATAATATATATATTCAGTCATATTGTCTTCACTAAAAATAATTGGTACTTATTTTTAAAACAATGCTTGTTTTATTTGTATCTTATTTTAAAATTTCTCATTTTGTGTATTTTTTTTTGGAGGGGGCAAGTGAGGCAATTGGGGCTAAGTGACTTGCCCTAAGGTCACACAGCTAGTAAGTGTTCACACAGCTAGTAAGTGTTAAGTGTCTGAGGCTGGATTTGAACTCAGGTCCTTCTGACCCCAGGGACAATGCTGTATTCCTTGTGCTACCTAGCTTGCCCCTTGTGTATGTTTTATGAGTAAAAAATATTAGTACAGTAGTACATATATATTATTTACAAATAAATACATTAGAACATATCATTTCTTTAAAGACTTTTGTGGTTCTATTATTTTTTGGTAGGGGAAGTAAGCATAAATACTATTCCCTCAAAAAGTCCTTTTATAAACATTGCTTTTTAAATAATTTATTTTTCAGCTCTCTTGAAGAAATCTCTATGAAAGCACAAGTAAGTCATCAGAAAGCTGAGGAGATCTATCACTATATCCACTATACCTTTGATGTACAAATGCTACCAGACATCATTAAAAATGGTAGACTGAAAAAGATACAGCAAACAACTTAGGATGGACTCATCAAGCACATGAAGAGAAAAAGAATTCACATAAAACAAATATACTTCAAAATAATTGTTCTATTTCCATTTTATGGAAGAAATTGTGTAAATAAGAAAACATTTTTCTTTTAAGGTAAATATAAGTATGTATGTTATCCCTGGATTGTTTTTTTTTCCAAGTACTCATAAGCACTTAATTTGTGTCAATATATTAAAAACCAGGATATTTTTGTGAGGTAGGAAGAATGAAGTACAGGTTGCTTCAGTGTGTGTCAGAATGTAGGAAACTAGAGAATTGTCGTGAAATTACTCCAGAAATAGAAAGATTATCACTCCAACTGTTATCATGAATGGGTAATTGCTTCCCCCACCCCCCCAATCCCTATACTGTAGCCAGGGATAATTATCATTGAAGAACTCAACAATTCGATAATTAACTGGAGATTTTTGTAAATAATGTAAAATAAATTTGCTGCAGAAGTTCTTGTTGGCTCAGTCCATCTAATTAATAACAATTTTCCATACTTTTTTGTTGTTTTATTGATGCGTTTAAAAAATCATTAGGACTTTTCAATGATTCTTTCCCACCCTCCTCTTAAAACAGTTAAGGCTGCATAGGTATACAGGATAGTAACAATTTTAAGTTGCCTGCCAAAATGATATCCCTACATCAAAGATCTGACCAAGGTACTCTCATGCTCAGTAAACACTAGTAGCTTTCTGTTGCTTCTAGAACAAAGACAAATTCTTCTATGTGGCATTTAAAGTTCTTTCTAACCTGGCTCCAGTTTACTAGTCCAGGCTGATCACATGCTACTCCCATTTCCCCAACCCTCTCCCTCTTCTCCTGTGACCAGATGAAGAATTGGTCAATTTTGAAAGTTTGGAAGATAAGGAATTCCCAAAGGCATTGGTCCCTAGGACAAGCAGTGACTTAAAGCAGTGTCTACAGTGGGAGCTGAGGTGCACAATGAATACAGCTTAAGACACAGTGAGGAACTCTGCAAGCACACTGACCCTCAGAGCTCAGCAGAAAGCTCACTCCTAAAGGGAATTTTGTGAGAACTCCATGAGAGAAAAGGATTTTCAGCAACCAGGACCTGTGAATTTACCCTTTTGACCATATGCGTTCATCAGATTTAAGCTCATTCTCCCCATCGACCTTATGTGTTTAAGAGGAGAATGTAATTCCAATTTTGGAGGGATGTTTTTGAAACAACTATCCTTGCAATTTTTAAATATCCTTTATGAAAGTTAAATTAATCAGGAAGCTAAGTGATGCAGTGGATAGAGTGCTGAAGTGGAGTCTTGAAGACCCAACTTAAAATCTGCCCTCAGGGGGCGGCTAGGTGGCTTGGTGAATAGAGCAACTGGCCCTGGAGTCAGGAGGATCTGAGTTCAAATGCAGCCTCAGACACATAACACAAAAATTGGCAGTGTGACCTTGGGCAAGTCACTTAACCCCAGTTGCCCTACCTTCCCCCCTCCAAAAAGCAAAAAAAAAAAAAATCTGGCCTCAGGCATTTAGTAGATATGTGATCTTGGACACTTTGTCAAGGTTCAGAGTTGTGAGAGCTGGTTCAGATTTTTGAAAGAATTCAATCAGACCTCCTCTTTAGCCAAGGGGAGCTTTATGAACACAAAAGCATGTGTGCCTGAGATTCAGCAAGGAGCTATAAACAAAGGCAATGATATAGGACAAGGACCAGACTGTGTGGGTGGGAAGTGAAAACTTCTCAGAACTTCCCTCCCTCTTCCCCCATTTCTTCTGCTGTTAATCAGCAGCAAGACCTTTCTGGAGGCTTTCAGATTTCCCTGATCTGCAGGCCCCTCCTCCCTTTCCCTTGCTGTCAATCAGCTTCCTTGTCAGGCTCCTCTGTTGTTCACCTTTGCGAAGAAATAACTGGCCATGTAACCTTGAGCAAGTTAACCCCAATTGCTTTAAAAAAAAAATAAAGGTCCATTTTTCTTCCCCTGTAGGGTAAGACTCAGTTGTTTTTTTTTTTTTTAAAGCAATTGGGGTTAAGTAACTTGCTCAAGGTTACAGGTGTTTCTGGGTGGGTAATAAGTGTCTGAGCCTGGATTAGATCCCCAGGTCATCCCAACACTGGAGCCGGTGCTCTTACTTGCTGTGCTACCTGACTGCCCCTACACTCAGTTTTGCTAAGTAAATTATTCTTGGTTGCAAGCTCTATCTTTTGCCTTTTGGATCATCCATCAGATTCCATATTCTACAGTTCTTTATGGTAGTAGTTACTAAACCTTGTATGATCCTGATTGAGGTTCAGTACTTTAATTCTGGCAACTTGCCTGATTTTTTCTTTTCTTTAACCTGGAAGTGAAGAGGTTACCCACTAAGAGGGTTAGGGTTGCTCTGGAGACCCCAAAATACCAACACACCGGGTTCTGCTGAATGAATTTGACTCGGGAGTCTTCTCAGCCAAAGAAAAGTACAATTTATTAAAAGTTTGCTTGCATTAGACAGAGTAAGTATGAGCTAGGTCCTTCTATGGTGCTCTCACCCACCTGGTGTGAGATGGTCTTATAGAGAGAAGGTTGTGGGAGGAATCTAGGGATGGTCTAGGGGAGGAGTCTGGGGAGGGTCTTCAGGAGGAGTTAATGAGATCAATGAGTGATTAAGGGTGGGAAGTCACCTGAAGACCACAAACAATGGTGGGCTAGGCCAGTTCAAGCTTAGGAAGTCTAGTAACAGACTTGCCTTATCAAATGAGATGATTTAATCAAGAGTCCAAGGGAGATTCCCAGAGCCTGTACCTCAAGGACTCAAGGAGATCTCGAGGGAGCTCCCAGAGCCCATACCTCATCTGAAGCTCTGAATTTTGGCTGTGACACTGAAGGTGGGGGGAGGTGGGGAATTTCATTTTGTGTTTTTTTTTTTTTCAGGAGGTGATTAGTAGATTTTATTTTTACTTTGCCCTCTGATTGAGCAGTTTTCTTTCATAATTTCTCGAAATATGATATACAGCCTCTCTGTCTGTCTTTTTCTCCCTTTCCCTCTCTTCTCTGTCCCTCATCCCTTCCCTTTTCTTTTTTTGTTTATGGTTTTCAAGTGGTCCAGTGATTCTTAAATTGTTTCCCTGTGATTTGCTTTCCAAGTCAGTTACTTTAGTTTTCTTTTATTTTTCAATATTTCAACTTTGTTTTAATATTTCTTGTTGCATTTCAGTTAGTACAGACGCACAAAGACAGAAAATGAAGTGTATATGGAGAAAAGGTCAATTTGACTAGATTACAGAATGTGGGAGTGAGGCTGGAAAGATCAGCTGGAGCCAGGTTGCAAAGGGCTTTAAAAGCTAAACATAACAGTCTGTATTTTATCTTAGAGGCAAATCAGAGCCACTGGAGTTTACTGAGTAGGGGATATGGTCAGATCAGAATTTGAAGAAAACCACTTTGGCAGCAGTATGGAGGATGGAGAGACTGGAGGTGACAGACCCATTGAGTGTATTGTAATAGTCTATAGGCCTGAGCTAAAGTGTTCTGCTGTTGGAGTAGAGAGAAGAGGTCAGATATGAGAGATAGAAAGGTAGAAACAACAAGATTTGGTAATTGATTAGATTTGTGAGGTGAAGGAGAGTGAAGAGTCAAGGATAATGCCAAGGTTACACACCTGAGAGATTGGCGCTTTCAACAAGAACAGGGAAATTTGGAAGTGGGGATGGGGTCGGGGAGGAAGAGAATGAATTCTGATTTGGACATGTTGAATTTGGGATAAGAGTTATAACTAGTTTGGGGGTTTTTATAGCCCAGGCCTGAGATCAGTTTTGGACATGCTGAGTTTGAGATGTATAATAGATAATTGATAATGAAGGATTATGTTTCTCAGGGGAGAGATTAGGGCTGGATACATAGAGATGATAATCCATAAGAGTTTATGAGGCTGAGGATACTGAGAGGGAAGGAGAGACATGGGGGGGAAGAGGAGAGAAAGAAGGGGAAGAGAAGATCTCCCCCTTTGAAACCTCTTCCTCTCCTTGCTGTAATGAAAAAGTATAGGCTCTGGAAACCTCCCTTGGACTCTTGATTAAATCATCCCATTTGATGAGGCATTTGCAAGAGGCAATAAGCCTTACATTGTGGCTGAACCCAAGCCTCAGTTACTAGACTTCCCACCTTTGAGCCTATCAAAGTGTTGATCCAACCTTGAACTGGCCTAGCCCACCCTTAATCACTCATTGATCTCATTAACTCCTCCTGAAGACCCTCCCCAAACTCCTCCCCTAGACCATCCCTAGATTCCTCCCACAACCTTCGGTCTATAAGATCCTATCTCACACTAGGTGGGTGAGAGCACCATAGAAGGACCTAGCTCATATTTACTCTGTCTAATGCAACCAAACTTTTAATAAATTGTACTTTTCTTTGGCTGAGAAGACTCCCGAGTCAAATTCATTCAGCAGAACCCGGTGTGTTGGTATTTTGGGGTCTCCAGAGCAACCCTAACCCTCTTAGTGGGTAACCTCTTCATATTGGACAGAGAGCAAGTCTGTGCTAGAAAAATTGTATGGCGCTCTGTAATGGTAATGGAATTTAAAGATCCCCCTGTATTGGCTTGGTTTTTGGTTTGATTGTGTTAAAACCCAGAGCTTGTGAATCCCACTTGTGGGATGGACTTGTTGATGTGAAAAGAGAGGGCTGAACTGGGAGGAGCTGGTGACATAAATTTAGAGAGACACAAGAAAAAAGAGAGGCAGAAGAACTTTTTGGAAGCAGCATCTTGGAGGCAGAGAAACAGAGAGGATTGCTGAGGGCCACTTTAAATTGCCCAGGACTTTTGAGAGCTGCCAAGGCTGGTACTTTGTTTTGATGTTGTTTTGCCAGATTTGTCCACTGGTGAAGGACAGTGCCATTGTTGCAGAGGTCCTGGAATCTTGCTGTTGGTTCAGAGCTCCTGAGACTGTCCTGCAGACAGAGAGTGAATTCTGTCTAATGGTGAAGGACACAGTGCTGTCGTTGCAGAGGTCTTGGAA
>NW_027185809.1:914824-918721 GCF_028583685.1 Petaurus breviceps papuanus
TGTCTAATGGTGAAGGACACAGTGCTGTCGTTGCAGAGGTCTTGGAACCTGGCTGTTGGTTCCAAAGCCCTGAAGAAGGATTTTCTTGTTGTATGTTTACAGAAATCCTGGAAGGGGGTTTTGCTAATGTTTTTAGGGGTCCTAGGACTGTTCTGCAGACAGAGAATGAAGACACTGGCCATGTATCTTGTGGCCTTGCTAAGCTTTGTCTCCCCAGGAACAAAGATAGCTGAGAACTTGTCTCAGGTCAAGATGAAGAAAAGACCTCCATTTTGGTATTAAACACCATGCTTAAGCTTGTTGTAACCCTGGGGTAGATTCAATTGTGATCCAAGGGTGGGGAACTTTTGACTTTTTGTGCTCTGATTGAACAAATGAATGTACTTTACTTATGATTGGAGACTAATCTCCATTTGAGAAGAGGGGCTTTGTGGTTGACTAAATGAATTATAATGTCCAGGGGTGGGGTAGTACTTGATTGAATCACACTTGGTAAATGCTGTATTTTGATTCCCTCTGTTCTTAATTTGTCACTGAATAAAATGGAGAGCACCTATGAACCTTGGGAAGTTGCCTTTGCTTGGCATTACACGCTCTTACACCACATGGAGACAAGATGGGTTTTTATATAAAAAGGTTGTGGGAGGAATCTAGGGGTGATCCAGGGGAGGTGTTTGGGGAGGGTCTTCAGGAGGAGTTAGTGAGGTCAATGAGTGATTAAGGGTGGGAAGTTGGTGGAGGCTGCCTGGAGACTACAGACTATAGTGGGCTAGGCCTGTTCTAGGGTGGATTGATACTTTGATAGGCTCAAGGGTGGGAAATAAGGTGGTCAATGGAGGGCCAAGCTAGTAACAAAGGTTTGGGCCAAGCTACAATGAAAGGCTTATGGCCTCAAGCAAATGCCTCATCAAATTCAATCAGAGTTCAAGGGGGTTCCAAGAGCCTGTACCCCAAAGATTCAAGGAGAGCTCAAGGGGGTTCCCAGAACCTGCACCTCTTCAAAGGGACCTAAGAAGGGTTTGTTGTGTCATCCCAAAGGACCAGACTCTTCATAGTTGACCCTTGGCACAAGTAGTCTACCAGAGGTGTTCCAGAGTCCTGCGAATCAGTGGGACTGCCCCCAATTAAACAAGTTGCATGGCTCCTTTAAGCTTTACAAAATACTTTAATAAAATATCTCACTTGAGTTTCGTAACAATCTTGTAAAGTAGTTGCTACTATTATCACCATTTAACAAGAGGAAGCTGAGGCTGGGGAGAGGCTTCTTGCCTGGGGTCACTAAGGCGTTAAGTAGCAGAGCCAGGATTTGAAGCAGCCATTGAAGCAATCACCAGATCAGAAATCAGAAGACTCTGTCCATTACATTAGGCTTCCTCTGTCAGGCTAAAGGAGCGTGTTCTGACAGTCTGGGTTATTGACTTGGCTTTGTTACTAACTCTTAAGGATCTTTGATTCTATTCCTCTGGGTAATCCCTCCAGTTATACTGAGCTCAACTATAGGCTCTTTAGCAGATGGTTACATGAGCTGCTTTGGCTAAATAATCAGCTGTTGGTCAATTTTATAGGGATAAGCCTCTCTAAATTTATCTAAGCTGGTCCTAAGACAACAGACACAGGCTGTCACAGACCCATATTTAAAGCCTTTCCGACTTGGCTTTCCAGGTGGGTGTCCTAGTATAGCTTTCTATGATAATATATTAGTCAACAAGTATTTACTAAAAAAAAAAAGACTGCTGTGAAATTACAATAACCAAACTTGACTGCAAAGAAGAGCTTATGAGGATGTACTTCCCTCCCCTCCAGTTTTTTCCCCTAGGTGGGGGACTATGGGTGTCAAACACTACAAATAATATTGAACTTTTTTGATAATGTTGGTTGGTTTTCTTGAACTATTTTTTCTTGTTTTTTTTTTCTTTGTTATAAAGGATGGCATTCTGGAAGGAGGAGGGAGGATGAAATGCCCATGGCCTCATATACTAAGCTCCCATATGTAACAAGTTTGGAAATTGCTGAATTCTTCCTGAACTCGTACTTGCTTAGCCAGGAGCCCCTCTCTTGTGAGAAACAGACCTGGCCATACTTCCTGATAAGATGCCAGAATGATCATGGACATCTGGGTCTCACAATAAATCAGGGCAAGGACTATACAACTGTCCAGACCAAGGCCTGGCTACAACGGATGTGCTTATCTACCATTGTCAGACTAACTTTACTTCCCACAAGACTAACTTTGTTTCCCACACCTATTTTTGGAGGTTTTTGACTTTAAATATTCCCCCTTTCCCTATGGTCGGGGCAGCTCTCCTAAGGTTTCCTTGGGAGACTGTCGCTGGCCAGTTCAATAAACTGATGCTCAGAACAATTGGCATGGCTTGGGGTCATTTTTCTCTACCTGTCCATTTCAAGGATATGAAGATGATGTAAAATAAAAGATATCAATAAACATTTAATTGTTTAACAATTAAACATTTAATTTTAAAGAAATTCAGAAAATAATCACTAAGTGCCTGCTGTATGAATAACTAACATTTCTTATTGAACTTTAAGATTTTCAACTCACACTGGGGCCTGAAGTCAGGAAGATCAGAGTTTAAATATGGTCTCAGACTCTATTAGGTGTGTGACCCTGAGCAAGTCACTTATTTACTTTAGTTTCCTCAATTGTAAAATGAGTATAATGATTAGCACCTACTTTCTAGTGTAGTTGTGAAGATCAAACGATATGATATTTGTAAGGCATCTGACCCTTAAATGCTTATTCCCTTTCCCCTTACCCTTAATAAACATTTCAATCAAGAAGCATTTATTGAGTCCCTACTATATGCCAAGCACTGAAGATACCAAAAAAAAAAAGCAAAAGACAGTTTTTGCCACCAAGGAGTTTACAATCTAATGGATTACATAGCCTGTCTTAGTGATGAGGGATTGGTTTGTCAGGAACTCTGATCTTATCTAAGACCAGAACCTGTGATTCAGTCTGGAAAGAATTCAGCTCAGCCTTACTTGGAGTCAGAGTTGAAAAAGTTTATTATACCTTTGCAGTGGGCAAGGGTCCTTAAGGGCAGGGCTGACTGGATGGATGTAAAGGACTTCAGTGCATAGATAAAAGTTAGGGCTGACTGAGAGGAACTTGTGACTTCAGGGCATAGATAAATGTTTGAGATGAGATTTGGCCCAGACAGGAGGAGGTTTAAAGAGAAATACATAAATGCTAGTTATCATTATTGTTGCTGTTATTATTAAATAACTAACTGGCTCTGCCTCAGTTTCCCCTCCTACAAAATTCCCCGGTGTTATCGTTCAGACCGAAGGAACTTCCAGCAGGTAGGGCTGCAGAAATACAGAGAGCGCAGCTAGCGCCCGGTGCATGCTCGGTCTCACTTAACAAACAAAACCCTCCCCAAACGAACCGACGCACCGGAAGGGGAGGGGCAGGACAAGCCCGGGAACTACATTCCCCAGAATTCCCGGGGCTTCCTTTCCGGGGCGGCTGATGAAACCGAAAGTGCTGCCGCAGCGGGGCTTTTTTTTTTCCACCTTCGGTCCTGTGAACGCGACGGGGGCGTGAGTCCGGTCGGGGCTGGAAAACCCTGGGCCCTGGGTAAAGCATGAACGGAAGAGTGGATTATCTGGTCACGGAAGAAGAAATCAATCTTTTCAGGGGACCCTCAGGTACTTGGCGGGAGCTGGGGACGGGATGGGGGGAGGGGAAGGGCCGGGGAGGGGGGAGGCGCAGCCTCAGGCCCCCCCCCCCCCCCCCCTTGGCGGGCCACGGGGCCTCTCTCAGTGTGACCCCTTCGTGAAGGGGAGGCCTTGTAGCCACCCTCGGCGGAGGAACGTCCGCTCTGTGCCGTCTGCAGCCTGGCCCGGCCCAGCTGCCCGCGCGTCACCGCCCCC
>NW_027185809.1:918821-919402 GCF_028583685.1 Petaurus breviceps papuanus
CCCCCCGTGTCAATTCTTCTCTTTTCTTTAAAGAACCCTACCACTAATCGACAGCGTAGAGCGCTTGACTCAGTCAGCCGGCCCACCGAGCTTTTACTCGGGTTCGCAGTGGACAGAGGTGCCTTGGAGGATCGCCGGGCCCGCCCGGGCCTGTCACGGTGAGGAAGCCGCCCGAGGTCCCTCCCTAACAGACCCGGCGCGGGCTGGGCCGGCGGCCTGGGTGTCTCCGCGCCCTTGGCCCTAGGCCTCGGACACGCGCCCCCCCCCCCCCCCCCCCCCCCGCCCCCCCCCCCCCCCCCCCCCCCCCCCCCCTACAGTGACCCTGCCCGTGCCGGCGTAGGCCGGACCTGCTGGGGCCGCTTTGGCGGTCAGCGGGGGCGCGGCCGGCTTCACGCGCGGTGCATCCGGACCCCGGTCTGCATCCCCGGAGAGGAGGGCTTAATGCTTTTACTTGGGGAGATGCTCGTGCTTGATTTTGTCACGGCAGCCTTCCAGAAAGGCCCCGCGCCTCCTGCGGGGCAGAGACTCCTGTGGGGTAGAGAGCCTCCTGTGGGGCAGAGCCTCCTGTGGGGTAGAGAGCC
>NW_027185809.1:919802-952117 GCF_028583685.1 Petaurus breviceps papuanus
GGGGTAGAGAGCCTCCTGTGGGGTAGAGAGCCTCCTGTGGGGCAGAGCCTCCTGCGGGGTAGAGAGCCTCCTGTGGAGTAGAGAGCCACCTGTGGGACAGAGCCTCCTGTGGGGTAGAGCCTCCTGTGGGGCAGAGCCACCTGTGGGGTAGAGCCTCCTGTGGGGCAGAGCCGCGTGTCCCCTTATCCCGAAGGAACCGGCTCCGGGACAGCGGCCGCTAGACTTTCTTTTTAATGGCACGCTGCGTGTGTTTATTTCTAAGCGCTATGCACGCACCTCATGGTGTCAGACCCGCATAAAAAGGGGAGGTAAAGCTGAGTAACGATGATCCCGCAGCCCTTTGGGAGCCACTGGCGTTTATCGGGCCGCTGTGCTGGAGCATGAGGTCAGTGAGGAGGGACCGACGAGGAATGATCCCAGTAAGCCCGGCCGTAGGCAGAGATCTAGAGGTAGAGACGCCGTCCGAGACAGGACGTGTGCAGTGAGGGAGATGACACGAAGGTGACTCGGCAAGCTGGGGCTGCCCTTCTGCAGCGGCGCCTGCCCCAGCCGTGAGCTGAGCTGAGGGCCAGGGGATGGCTGCGCTGGCAGGGCGAGGCTGCTGAGAACTGTCCGTGGCCGTTGGAGGACTCCCCAGAAGGGCCCATGCTGGGCTCCCAGTCAGCAAGGCCGGGATCTTGCAGGGGGCAGAAAGGAGTGGGTTGGGGTAGGGTAGGTGTGGTTGTGATGGAAATAAGCCCCGTAATTTACGTAATTTACAGGGGGATGTGACCAACCCTCCCCTCCGATGATCCCATGCTTCTTAGAGTCAGGCCACAGACCCCACTCTTGAGACCGTTGCTAGAGGAGGGTGAGAATTGATGTCTAGAATGAATTTACAGAATTTTTAGCCCTCAGTGCCGATGGAGTGGCTAATAAGCAATGACACCAGAAGACCAAAGATAATAGGCAAGGGAACCAGAATGGTAACAGAGGAAAAGATAGGAGTGGGTGGGATTGGAATTTGTAAAGCAAAAAATAAAAGGGGCCTGGGTCGGGTAATGATAGAGGGCCAGCAACGTTTGCCCCAGAGGCTTTGCTGAAAGTTCACAGTTAATGTTATAGGTGACTACAGATTTTCAGCATGACCTGGAGTCTGTTCCATCTTGATTTTGAGCCAGATGTCACAAACTAATATTAATTTTTGAGTTGGAAAGGGACCTTAGATGTCATCCCATTAGTTTTAGAGATAAGGAAGTTGAGGTCCAGAGAAGTATGAATAGCTGAAGGTCATACAGCAAGTTATTGGCATAGGTGGGACAGAAAAAAATCACGGCTCCTGACTCCTGTTTTGTGTTCTTTTCCTGAATTGGTTCCCAGTGGATTCAGAGGGGAAATGAGTTGTGTATGTGTGATGAGACAGATTAAGTCAAAGATAAGAGTAGACAATGTACGGGAAAATTTCCTTCTGTATTACACCAAGTCTCCTGCCCATTAGAGAATAATTCCTTGCTGATTACTTGTAGGGATTTGATCCATTTAATCACCTAGTATAGCACAATAGAAGGGCTCCTAAACTTTTTCCAGGCTTCACATTTAGGATATCTATTGTTCAAAGAATTCCTGTGTTTTTGTTTTGCCTTTTAAAATTTTTCTTCCCTCTTATTGAATCCTATGTAGGGAAAGTATGGTGTACAAGATATATGGATAAATGAATAGTGGAGTTACAGGTGGTAGAATTAAGTAAGTCAGCTTGTAAGAACACTAAAATAGGGCTCAGGGGATCCAGATTCTACTTCCCACTTTGCAGAGGAAGGGGATAAGGGAATAAACATTTATGTGGTACCAGTTTTGTGCCAGGTACCATGCTAAGCACTTGACAAATTTTGCCTGATTTGATCCTTAAAACAACTCTGGGTGGTAGGTGCAATTTTATCCCCATTTTAACAGTTGAAAAAACTGAGGCAGACATAAGTCCAGTGACTTGCCCAGGTTCACAGCTAATTAGTGTTGGAAGCCAGATTTGAACTCTGGTCTTCCTGATTTGAGGCCCAATACTCTTATCCACTCATTACATAAATAGAAAAGGAATTGTTGATGAATGAAGTCTATTCCATTAAGCACTTACTGTGTACCATGCACTGTGATGAAATGCTCAGGATCCAAATATAAAAATGAGATAATTCCTTTCTTCAGCAAGCTCCCATTCCAGTAGGGAGAGAAAACACATAAGGGAGTCCAGGCTATGGAGAGTTGTTTTGATTTGTAGAGTCACCTGGATAGTTTAAAAATAGAAACAATAGCAGTGGCTTCATGAAGGTCATGCTAGACTAACTTCATTTCCTTTTTTTTGAAAGGTCTAGCCTGAGAGATCCAGGGAATGCTGTAGGTATAGTTAACCTATTAACTTCTGGAATGCAATCTGTTCTGGGGCCAGGGTCGATGTCCAGACTTATACTATACCCTCATTATCTCAGTGTTCCCACGTCCAACAGCCAGAACCTCCCCATTCTTGGGGATCTTCTTTTGTTTGAGGGGGATGGAGGAGCAATACCAAATCTTTGTCCATTTGGAGCTTTTTGCTGAGGGAGGGACTGCCCCCTTTTTCAATGAGGTCTTGATAAGAACTCTTACTGCCATCCAAAGATGCAGGCTTGCTACTGAGTCAGCCAGGATCCTTTTTTCTTTTTTGTTCATTTTCACTGGCTGTCTTCCATTTCTGGAATTCTCTCAAATGAAGACGTTAAGGGTATGTGAGACCCCCAAATACCAACACACCGGGTTCTGCCAAATGAATTCAACTAAAGGTTCCCTCAGACAAAGAAAAGTAAAGTTTATTAAAAGTTTGCCTGTATTGGACACAGAGTAGACCTGTGCTAGAAAATTCTGTGGCTCTCCACATGGAGACAAGATGGGGTCTTCTATATTAAAAGGGTGTGGGAGGAATCTAGGGGTGTGCTAGGGGAGGAGTTTGGGAAGGGGCTTCCAGAGGAGTTATTAAGTTAATTGAATAATTAAGGGTGGGAAGTTGCTGGAGGCTACCTGGAGACTGCAGACAATAGTGGGCTAGGCCTGTTCAAGGGTGGATTGATATTTCGATTGGCTCAAGAGTGGGAAGTAGATAGACTGTGGAGGGCCAAGCTAGTAACAAAGGTTTGGGCAGAGCCTCATCAAATGGGATGATTCAGAGTTCAAGGGGAGTTCCCAGAGCCTGCACCTCATCATTCTTTGTTCAAGTCAGTCAAAATCACACTTTAAGTGAAAGTTTTTTCCTAGTTCCTCTTAAAACTAGTGTCTTCCCTCTGTTAATTTTCTCCAATTTATCCTGAACATATCTTGTTTGTACATAATTGTTTGCATTCGATCTCCTCCATTAGGTTGTAAGCTTCCTGAAGGCTAGGACTTATTTGACCTTTTTTGGTATTAGTTTCCAGCACGCTATAAGTGCTTAATAAATGCTTATTGGTTAGTTGTTCACAGCTATATGAAGACCTTTGTCAGATGATTAGAGTCAGGTACCTTCCAACAGTATCATCCCTTGATCCCCAGTCCCTGGAAAGGAATTGTCTAAACCATCCTTAAGGAAAGGAGACCAACCCAGTGAAAGATTCCTGAGTCATGTCTTCAGAGTGTATGGTACTCTTTGAGGGGATTGGGACCTCAGGATCTGGGCAACTCTGTACCAGGAATGGAATAAGTAAGGTTTGGAGAGGGTCACTGAGAACTGTCCAAAAGCGGTCTTTATCAGATAAGTCTTGCTGGTGTCTAGTTCTACAAAACCACTGGACCAGTGTCTTCTACCTTCCTAGGATTCATTACAGACATGGCTTCTAGGATGTGGGGTACCCAATCCCAGTTGTTAGGGGCTTGATGAAAAAGCTATGGTTTAGTAGGGGCAAACCTTTTGCCCTGTGATCAGGGCAGGTTTGCCAGTTTGAGGCAGGGTAGGGATTATCTAGGGTGTTCTGTTTGGCCTGAGTATCTATACTGAGCAGACTTAACAGAGATCATCTCATCCAACCTCCTCATTTTATAGATAGGGAACTAAAAGTTCAGAGAGATTGTGTCTTGCCTAAGGCAAAACAGCTAATTGAATGGGAAAGCTGAAATCTGAACATGGGTGAAATACGGCTTTTTTTTTTTTTTAAACGAAAAAAGGTCTTCAAGTCCCTTGGGTTACTTATCATGAAGAGCCCTTTGTTACAGGGACTTCATTGGTCACCACAACTGTAGCTATCCTGGTAATTTAGGGGGAAGCCTGCAAGGGTGTTTCCCTTCCTATTGAGAGGTTAGTGTTGGAAGCTCAAGGGGTTGGAAAAGAAAGGAAATGAGACTGAAAAAGGAATTTGAGGAATCTATTGAATGAGAGAACCTTAAAAATCATCCAGTCCAACCTTCTCACTTTACAAATGAAGACATGGACCCTCAGAATGGAAGTGACATCCTTAAAGTCATACATTAAGTTAGTGGAAGAGCTGGGACTGGAATCCTAGGACTGTTAGCATTTGGATTTTTAATAACTCTTTTAAAGGGCACTCTGCTGGGAGAATATTGTCTTTTTCCCCTTCCTTAGTCACATAGTTAAGGGGCCTTTGTGGTCTAATCTGGGTACAGATTTTTTTCCGGGTTTTAATTTTAACTTTTTGTTATCTAGAACTTGACGACTATCAACAGACATGAACATTTACATGTAGAAGAATCGAAAAAGGAGTGTCGTATATGAGACGGAATCTCTGATCTGTATCTCTTATTTTTTGAAAGTATATAAGTTCTCCCTCAGTCGCCTGGCTCAGGGGGCCACCGTCTGCCACTGCCATGGCTCAGTACAAAGGTGCCGCCAGCGAGGCGGGCCGAGCCATGCATCTGATGAAGAAGCGGGAGAAGCAGCGGGAGCAGATGGAGCAGATGAAGCAGCGGATCACCGAGGAGAACATCATGAAGTCAAACATTGACAAGAAATTCTCAGCTCATTATGACGCAGTAGAGGCTGAGCTTAAGTCCAGCACTGTGGGTCTTGTAACCCTGAATGACATGAAGGCTAAGCAAGAAGCACTGGTGAAGGAGCGGGAAAAGCAGCTGGCTAAAAAGGAACAGTCCAAAGAGCTTCAGCTCAAGCTAGAAAAACTTCGAGAAAAAGAACGCAAGAAGGAAGAGAAGCGCAAAATCTCTAGCCTGTCCTTCACCTTGGATGAGGAAGAGGAGCCTGATGAAGAAGAGGAAGATATGGATGAGGTAGATCTCGAAGGGGAAGGCAATGTAGACATGAACAAGAACAGACATGGTTCCAACCTTCAGAGAGTTCGTGGTCTAAATGGAGAAGAGATCCCCCCAAAGAAGAGAAAATTGGGGAAGAACCCAGATGTGGACACAAGCTTTCTTCCTGACCGTGACCGAGAGGAAGAGGAGAATAGGCTCCGAGAGGAACTTCGGCAGGAATGGGAAGCCAAGCAGGAGAAGATCAAGAGTGAAGAAATTGAAATCACATTTAGCTACTGGGATGGCTCTGGGCACCGAAGGACCGTAAAGATGAAGAAGGGGAACACGATGCAACAGTTTCTGCAGAAGGCGCTGGAGATCCTGCGGAAAGACTTCAGTGAGCTGAGGTCAGCAGGAGTGGAGCAGCTCATGTACATCAAGGAAGATCTGATTATACCTCATCATCACAGCTTCTATGACTTCATCGTCACCAAAGCCAGAGGGAAGAGTGGCCCGCTCTTCAACTTTGATGTCCATGATGATGTTCGGCTGCTCAGCGATGCCACGGTAGAGAAGGACGAGTCACACGCAGGGAAGGTGGTGCTGAGGAGCTGGTACGAGAAGAACAAGCACATTTTCCCAGCCAGTCGCTGGGAGCCCTATGACCCAGAGAAAAAATGGGACAAATACACCATCCGATGAGCACCTGTGACGTTTGTCACCTCCTCTTCCCTCCACCCCACTTTTATTTGTTAGGCCTGACAGAGAGATGAGCAGCTGCCCGTAGACATCCTTTCTCCTCCGTCCTCCCAGCCCTCCTTCCCTCCCTCCTTGTAGGGCTTCACCTTCCCACTGGTTTTCTAGGTGTATTCTAGGTCCTTTAGGTCCCCTAGGTCCCATGTCCATCTGAGAAGCAGACCCTGGGACTGGCACAAACTGGGTGGGGCTATGGCAGAATTGGCCCCTGGATTGCTACTTCCTAGTTCTGTTATTTACATGTTTCTTGTTATAGAATAAATAAACTTGCATGAAAAAAAGTATATAATAAATTCAAATTCAGAATTGTCCTGCTTAAACCATGTCTCCCTGAGCTCCTTCTTTTCTCTTTGGTTCATTTAAAAATGTTTCATTGAAATTTTTTTTATGTCACCATCACTAGTCTCCCCCAATTCTTCTCCCTTCCCTGTAAAAAACAAACTTCCCTTACAACAAATAAGCATAGTCCTTCAAAACAAAGCCACTCATTGTCCATGTCTGTAAACCTGTATTTCATTCTGCACCTCTGATGTTGTCATCTGTTTGTCATGAAGTGGGAAGCACACTTTTATCATTAGTCTTTTGGAATTGTGATTGGTAACAGCAGTGGTAAGAGTTCTCAAATCTATTTTTCTTCATAATGTTATAGTCATTGTGTAATTTGTTCTCTTGGATCCTGCTCACTTCGCCTTCTCCCTTTCATGCAGTCTTAAGGTTTCTTTGAATCTCTCTTCTCCCATTTTTTACAGTACAGTATGATTCCATTGCATTCATATACTGTGATTTATTCAGCCATTCCCCAAATGTTGATTAGCCACTTCATTTCTAAATTCTTTTTTTTTTCCTTTTGGAGGGCAATTGGGGTTAAGTAATTTGCCCAAGGTTACATGACTAGTTTTTTTTTTGTGTGTGTGTGTGTGTGTGTTAAGTGTCTGAGGCTGTATCCAAACTCAGGTCCTCCTGACTCCGGGGCCAGCGCTTTGCTCACTGTGCCACCTAGCCGCCCCCGTTTTTAAATTCTTGGTACAAAAAAAGTAAATTTTCTTCTTTGATCATTTGGAGTATATGCCTATAAGTAGTATCACTGGGTAAAGTTTAGTAGTTTAGTAACTTATGGGGTATAGTTTCAAATTACTTTCTAGAAGGACTGGTCCATTTCCCAGTTCTACCATGAACTAGACAAGAGCACTATTGTAGCTGTTCTTCCATATTCCCTGCCCTATGAGTGGTGCTTGGTTGTGAAGATGGCTGGCCCTTCTCCACAGGAGTTGCTTCACTGGATGATGGCTGTAAAAGCTGGACTAGAAGCAGGATGGCTGGTCAGTGGGATGCTGCCATTCCTGGGGCTCCTAAACGCCTCTGCCTTTCAGTGGTAGTTGATCAGTAGACATTGCAGGTGGTGATGTGGAGGATACTGAATTGACCTTATTCTCCTGTGGCTCCCAGTGCTTTGAGGTGTGTATAGCTGGGCCCTGCAGAGTGATATTAGAGGACATAGGCCAGGGGTAGGGCTTGCCTTCAGTAACCCAATTAATAGAGCTGGTACTGGCTTGCAGTCCCCCTACTCAAGCTTTCTGATGTGTTTGCCCACTTGAGCTTCCTTGATGGGGTTCTCTCTACCTTCACCAGCTTTTTTCATCTACGGAAGGAGAGGGAATGGTAAGTTTTTTTCCAATTATAACTTTCCGATTTTCTGTGACATTTGTAGGTTATTAGTGGGCTACAGCTGATCCTTTGACAATCATTGGTGTAGGCAAGGACAGAAGAGTATGAATAGTGTTGTCTTCCCCACCAAAAGAAATCAGACAAGAGGAGGGTTTCCAAAGGGGCACTTTAGTAAACGTTCATTAAGTACCTTCTGTGTGCAGAGCACCATATTAAGCAAGAGATAGATCCAAAGATTACATAAAGGCTAGTCTCTGCCCTACACTCACACAAACAAAAACTAGAATACAAAATGCTCTTTGGTAATTAAAGAGGTATAAACCAAGGACCAGGTAGGATCTGAAGAAAGGATTGCTACTGCCTGGTAGTAGGAAAAGCTTTAGGCATTTGGGCTGGGCCTTAAAGGGTTGAGTAGAATCTCAATTGAGAGGGCATTCCCAGGACAGGAGATGGCCTAAACATCACGCCTGGTTGGCATGGAGATGGGACAGTGTGGGAAGTGTATGGAGCACAGTGAGTTTGGCTGTTTCATTCAAACCTGTGTGACCTAAGGCTGAAAAAGTGGTGCCACATTATAAAGAGCCTTCCCTGTTAGTGAGGGACTTTGAGCCAATAATGAATGAGTAAATGAAAAAGCATTTATGAAGTGATGACTACCTCCATGCTGGGCACTGTGCTAAATCTGAGGATACAAATGAAAAAAAAAAAAAACCAAGACTCATATCCTGATGAGAGAAGTAGTGGCCAGGTGGGGTGTTTGGTAAGAAACTCAAAGGAATGTCTAAGGGCAGTTGATCAACATATTTTTTTTTTCCTAGGGATGCTTTGATTATAGAGTTAGAGGTTGAAAAGGCATGTAGGTCCAGGGTCACCTATATATGTTGATCTATGTTGATTACTAAGTGATCATTCACTTAGTAATGGATTAAAAGCACTTTTTCCCACTCCCACTGAATAGTTTTTTTCACTTTTAGTTTTAATTTTTTTTTCTGTTACATTATATACATTTACAGATTATTCTTAGTTTGTGAGGTCTCATAAAAATGTAAAATAAGTAAAACTAATAATATAGTAACATTATCTGAAAGTGTTTGCAGCATTTCACATAGCATCAGCACCTTTATTTTTATTTTCTTTTCAAATGAACAAAAATCTTTCCCTCCCAAATCTCCCCCATTGGGGAAAAAAAAGAAAACCAAATTCTTACAATAAATATGCAGTCAAGCAAAACAAATTACTTCAATGGCTGTAAAAAAAAATATGTGTGTCTCATTCTTCTTCCTGAAATCTATCACTCCTCTCCCATGAGTGGCATATTTATCATTGGTCTTCTAGAATCATGTGTGGTTATTGTATTGTTCATAGTTCTTACAGCTTTCAAAATTGTTTGTTTGTAGTGTTATTGTATAAATTGTTCTCCTGGTTCTGCTCACTTCATTCCTCATTGTGAAGAGCTTAATGGCTGAAGACTGGACTTTGGGCTACTGCCTTTCTGAGGTTGCCAGAGTCATCAGAAATGGAGAGCAGGTCTTCAGTCCTGCAGAAATTAACATTAGTTTTTGGTTCAGTTTATTTAAAGGAACCAAGGATCCTTTTCTGAAATCTCTGGCAAAACCAATCGAACACCTCTTTTGCCCCTGGCCTGATTCAGGTAGATAACTGTGGGGGCCATTGGCTTGATTTTGTGGGAATACCATGCTGACCCCACTTCATCTCCCTAGTCTACGTCTATGTTGTCTGACATTTTCATTTCTCTCTTTCTGTGTCCTTCTGTCTCTCTTCCTATCTCTTTCTCTCAATCCCCTCTCTCTCCACCCCTTTTCTCCCCTTCATTCCCTTGTGATTTTCTCAGGGCTGGGCTTCAACATCGTCGGAGGGACAGATCAGCAATATGTATCCAATGACACTGGCATCTACGTCAGCCGAATCAAAGAGGATGGGGCTGCCGCCCAGGATGGGCGGCTCCAGGAGGGTGATAAGATCCTCTCGGTGAGAACTGGTTTTCACCTCTTTCACAATCCTCTCTCTCCTAAGCCTTACACCCTATCCCTTTCTTGGGAAGGATTCTTACTGTTGGAAAATGTCATAAAACTGACCTGAAGAGTCCTTTCTAGTTTAGTCCTTATCTCTATTTTTAAAAAAGATTTCTTGATTTACTTTTAGTTTACGACATTCAGTTCCACAATCCCTTGAGTTCCAAATTTTCCCCCCCATGGTGGCATACAATCAAATAAATATAGGATCTGCGAATACCTTCACATTAAGCATTAGTCAAGTGGTAAAGAAGGATCGTAAGCAGTGGAGTGAACAATGAGAAGGAAGGAACAAGACAAAACAAAAAAAGAGGGCAAGTGGCCTGCTTCCGTCTGCATTCGGACTCTGCAGCTTTCTCTGGATGTGTTTATCTCCTTGGAGTTGTCTTGTAACCCTGCGTTGCTGAGAGAAGCCCAGTCTATCAGAGTCAGTCATCATAGATACAATGTGTCTGTAATGGTCAACAGAGTTCTCTTGGTTCTGCTCTCCTCACTGTAGCGCCGATGTAATATTAACGGTGCCCGTGATCATGATAGAAACCGTGACTAACGATCGCATGATGTTGAATTGCAAAATATGTCAGACTCTCCAGATAAAGGATAAAGCTGAAGGATTTATTTAAACACCAGAAAACCGAATCCCCAAACCAGTAAGCCGAAGTACCAGAGATGTTCAGAAGCCACAGTATCCTTTAGCCTTCTCACAAGCCAATACGTCATCAATATTTACTCACAAAATTCTCTATCTCTTTGCCTAAGCTCTTCCTCTGTCCCCACCTATTTGCAACTGTCAGGTTAGCTCTCCACCAGCTTCTCTGTGGGCTTTGCTTCTCCTTAGCAAACTCCTCCCACCACAGGCTCCATGTGACTACATTCAGCCTATCAGGGGGTAGAGGTTATCTTCACAGCAGGGGAGCTTCCAGTGGGCTCTAGGAGGCAGAGCTTACTTAGCAGGGGAGGTCTTCAAATTCCCCCCTAGTTCTATTAAGCGGTAGGGAAGATCTTCAAATTCCCATTCCCGTTACACTCAGCATCAGTTTTTAGAAATCTCTCCAGGTTATTATGAAGTCCATCTGCTCCTCATTTCTTATAGCACAATAATATTCTGTTATACGCATATACCACAACTTGTGTAACCATTCCCCAGCTGATGGGCATCCCCTTGATTTCCAATTCTTCGCAACCACAAGAAGAGCTGCTATAAATATTTTTGTACATATGGGTCCTTTTCCCACTTCTATGATCTCTTTGGGATACAACCCTAGAAGTTAATCCTTATCTTTAAACAAGTATTATTGACCCAGTTATCTGAGGAAGGGAGGTTAAATGATTTGCCAATGGCTACATAACTAATAAGCAAGATATGGGATGGGAGAGTAGAAAAAAACTTTCAGTCAGAATGGCAAAGAATCCAGGACTCTAGCCTGATAGCACAGGGTTTCTTCTGCTTTGAAACTGCTTCCCTTTTAGTAGTTGAGATCCCAATGCACTGATCCTATCTTGATGGATGCCCCCTTATCATTGTATTTGTGATTTAACCTGAAGCCTTTTCTTTGTGTAACTTTTGGAGTTATGTCACTTTTTCAGCTGCAGAACCTATTCTTAGATGCTTAGGTAGGACCCCAACTATGAAATGCCAAAATAGGATATATATATATTTTTGCTTTTTGGAGAGCAGTTGGGGTTAAGTGACTTGCCCAAGGTCACATAGCTATTTTTTGTGTAAGGCTGGATCTGAACCCAGGTCCTCCTGACTCCAGGGCTGGTGTTCTATTCATTGTACCACCTAGCTGATGTTGATTGGTTGGTTACCTAGTTGGTAAGAATTGTGTAGTTAAGCATGGGCCCTGAAAAAGTTAATAATGGGGCTTATAGAAATCAAACTGTCAGTAAGTATAAATTTCCATAAGTACTGAAAACAAAATAGAAAACACTGGCCCCCCTTTTTTTTGCTTTTTTGTTTTGGAGGGCCAGTTGGGGTTAAGTGACTTGTCCAAGGTCATGAAGGTTTGTGTGTGTGTGTGTGTGTGTGTGTGTAGTGTTCAAGGCCGGATTTGAACTCAGTCTTCCTGATTCACTACGTAACCTAGCTGCACACCCCCCCCCCCCTTTCTTTAGACTATTCATGGTCATTGTTCTGCTGTGTGTATATAGAAATATATGTGTGTGTATGCGTATATGTATGTATTTATATCTATCTGAGTATATACACCCCTCCACACAAACATATGTTTAGGGGGGGGCTGGAGAAAATAATTTTCACATTTTCTTTCTTTTTGTTTTCAGGTTATGCTGAAGATAGATAACTATCAATATACACATATCTGATAGGAAGAGTGGACACAGTGAGGCTGTTGGTAGGGTAGCCCTAAGGGCAACTAGGTGACACAGTAGATAGAGTGCTGGCTCCAGAGTCAGGAGGGATCTGAGTTCAAATTTGTCCTCAGACACTTACTAGCTGTGTGACCCTGGGCAAGTCAGTTAACCCTGTTTGTCTCAATTTCTTCATCTGTAAAATGAGCTAAAGAAGGAAATGGCAAGCCACTCCTGTGTCTCTGCCAGGAAAACCCCAGATGGGGTCATGAGGAGTTGGAACAACAGCAAGCGTAGGTCGTAGAACTAACTCTAAGTGCCTGAAATGGACTAAAGGAGAATTTGGAATGGATAATGGGAGAGGCCTTTAGTGACAAGAGCCTTCGTTTGACAAGATCAGAGATCGAGAAGCGGAAGAAAATTCATAGTTCATCTAGTCCCACCCCTTCATTTTACAGATGAAGAACTTGAGGAGGCTAAATGATTGACCCAGAGCCACTTCTCTTCATCTAGGAGAAGCAATGGGGCAAAGTCCTGGAGAGATAATAGGAATCCCCACAAGAGGTTGGGATGGGGAAGCCGTGAATTGGAAGTAGACCTCACAGAAATAATCAACAACATAGAGAGCTCTGCAGTGGAGTCCAGGATGTTGAGAATTTTGCCTTGGCTACAATCCAGTGGTTTTTTTTTTATTGTAGTTCTCTCTTTTTCTTTTCAATCACTCCTGATGTCTCATTTCATTAGTGATTAATGTGTATCAAGATTTCGAAGAGGCAATGTGATGTAGTAGATAGAGGTTCACTCTTGGAATCAGGAAGGTCTGAGTTCATATTCTGGCTCTGACAAATGCTGAGTAGTGGCTGTGGGCAAGACACTTTTTTTCTCAGTGTCCCAGGCAAATCTCTGGCTTACAGAAATGTTACGTTACAGAAATGTTGCCTGTTTGCATTAATGGAGAGAGATGTGACACCAGGTATTTCCCATACTCATAAAATCACAGGTCTGGAACCATCTCCCTTCCCCCCACACCCAAGACTCTGTTACCTTCCAGTGCCTCCTCTTAGGGCCTTGATACGAAAGAAGGGCAAAGAGAGGGACTCACTCCATCTTTGCCTCCTTCAGTAACTGAGGCTGAGTTTGGCAGTCAGAGTTGACTCACTGGACACTGAATGTCTTTTTGAAGAAGCTAATGCTTCAGCTTGTCTTTGTCCCTCAAACACCCCACTTTTTTAGTTCCTTGGTCTGCTGAGTTCTCATGATCTCGTCCTTCACTCTACCTCAGCCCTACCTAGAAATGGTCAACTGTACTCATGGTCACTTCCTTGTTGGTGAATTCTGAAATCCCTTTTATCATAAGACTTTATCATTCTATCTTTCCCTATGCATTCTGACTCCTAACTCCCTTCATCTTCCCATGCCTCCATCCCTCAGTTCTTTCCCAAGCCATCACTATTGTGCTGACTTTGCTGTCCTCTCTTCCAGATACTAACAGGCCCCTTCATGAATCATTTCAACCCTATACTGTCCTCTGTACTAGGTGCCTTATCTCCTTGTCCTTTTGTCAGTGATGCCTTGTCAAACCCCAAACTTGGATCACTCCCACCCTCTGCCTTCTTTGCTTCTATTCACAAGCTGCTGAGCAAAGCTGGATAAAATCATGAAACCATCCGTGCTTCTGGGATGTTTTACACATTTGCTGTATGATCTGACTTGGGTCCTCACTGCAGCAAGTCATTTCTTGTGCACCTTCCTACTCGTTTCCCTGTTACATTCACCAGAGTGCCTTTTTCTTTGTTCGTTGTTGCTGTTGTTTTTTTTTTTTTTTGCTTTTTGGAGGGCAGTTGGGGTTAATTAACTTGCCCAGTCACAAGGCTAGTTTTTTTTGTGTGTATGTGTTAAGTGTCTGAGGCCGGATCCAAACTCAGGTCCTCCTGACTCTGGGGCCGGTGCGCTACTCACTGTGCCACCAAGTAGTCCCAACCAGAGTGCCTTTTTCAAACCTTTGCATACCCTCTTCAGCTTCTCATGGCATCCCCTTTCAGCTGAGGATCTTGGTTCATACTTCACTGGAAAAATGGAGGTCGTTTGCTGAGAGTTCCTTCTCCCCTCCTTATCTCTCATCACTCAGGTGTCTTCTCCACACTAACTCTTCTTTCTTTTTTGGGGGGTGGGGGGAGGGCAGTTGGGGTTAAGTAACTTGCCCAAGGTCACATGGCTAGTAAGTGTGTCAAGTGTTTGAGGCCGGATTTGAACTCAGGTCCTTCTGACTGCAGAGCCGATGTTCTATTCACTGCGCCACCTAGCCACCCTTCTAACTCTTCTTTCACCCCTATCTTACAATATGGGTGGCCTTTTTTGCCAAGGTAAATCCCTCTGCATACACTAGTGACTCCATTCCATTTTCTCCAGTGGGTGGCCCTTTCTGTGATCTATTTTCTCACTAACTTGCAAGCTTTCCATATCTATTGTCTTCTTCCTTGCTGCCTACAAACATCCCCATGTCTCCCGTATCCTTAAAAAACTCTAACTTAGTCCTTGCTGTTTTAGCACTATTCTTACTACCCATCATCTTGTATCTTTCCTTCCCTTCATGGCAAAACTCTTTGACAAAGCCATTTGCGCTTCAGTGCCTCTATTTCTTTTCCTCTCCCTTGATTTTAAACCCTTAGCAATCCAACCTCATCATTCAAATGAAACTGTCCTTTGGAAAGTTCCCAGTAGTCTAGTGGCCAAATCTAGTGGCCTGTTCTCAGCCCTTTTGGATGTCCCTCTTCTCTGTTCAGTTGCTTCCTTATTTGGGTGAGCTCTGCCTTTTTTACTCTAATAGATTTTGCTGTTTTGTCGAGGGGTTGTTTGCTTTGGAGCTTCTAATATTTTTTATCCTTGGCATATAGTTAGGGCCTTTCCATAAGATATCTTGAAGTGATCTTCTGGCATCCTGTGGGCTTAACTTCTGCCCCTTCCTTTTTTCCTAAGTGATATCTACCTCTTATCATAATGGTTCCATATCCTAAAGTTAAATGGCAACACAATGGTTCCCCTTTATCTACTAGAAAAATGAATATTTTCTTACTTTCTAAAAAATCATTCTTTTTAATTGCTTTACTGTTTTTTTGTACATAGTATTTTATTTTTTCCAGTTAAATGTAAAATTAATTTTCAAGAATTCATTTTTTTCAAGATTTTGAGTTCCAATTATTATTATTATTATTTTGCTGTTTGGAAGGGGGAGGGCAGGGCAATTGGGGTTAAGTGACTTGCCCAAGGTCACATGGCTAGTAAGTGTTAAGTGTCTGAAGCTAGATTTGAACTCAGGTCCTCCTGACGCCAGGGTCAGTGGTCTATTCACTGTACCACCTAGCTGCTCTGAGTCCCAAATTTTTTTCCCTCCCTTCTCTCCCCTCCCAAGACAGCAAACAGTCTGATATAGATTATACATGTGCAGTCATGTTAAACATATTTCCACATTAGTCATGTTGTGAAAGAAGAATCAGAACAAAAGGGAAAAACTACAAGAAAGAAAAAACAAAAAAAGTGAAAATAGTAGGCTTCCATATTCATTCAGATTCCACAGTTCTTTCTCTGAATGTGGATAGCATTTTCCATCATTAGGCCTTTGGAATTGTCTTGGATCATTGTGTTGCTGAGAAGCACTAAGTCTGTCATAGTTGATCAAAGCACAATGTTGCTGTTACTGTGTACAACGTTCTCCTGGTTCTGCTCCCTTTACTCAGCACCAGTTCATGTAAGTCTTACCAGGTTTTTATGAATTCTACCTGTTCATCATTTCTTATAGCACAATAGTATTCATTCATATACCACAACTTGTTCAGCCATTTCCCAGTTGATGGTTATCCCTGCATTTTCCAAGTCTTTGCCACCACAAAAAGAGCTGCTATAAATATTTTTGTATATGTAGGTTCTTTTCCCTTTTTTATGATCTCTTTGGGATACAGCCCTAGAAGTGGTATTGCTGGATCAAAGGGAATGCAGTTTTATAGTCCTTGGGGTATTATTTCAAATTGCTCTCCAAAATGGTTGAATCAGTTCACAAAGAATAATTAATATTTTAAAAATTGCTGTTATGCAATGACTGCCTCCCACTCCATTGTCCCCCCTATTTTGAAGAAGAGACCCTTTTTGATGGGGAAACATCTTGTTTGATGGGGGAGGCTCTTGTGAGCTTTCCAGATCATGTCCAATTCTTTTTTTTTTTTTTTAAAGCAATTGGGGTTAAGTAACTTGCCCAAGGTTACACGGCCAGTTATTTCTGGGTGTGGTGCTCAGTGTTGGAGCCCAGATTCGATCCCCAGGTCATCCCAACACTGGAGCCAGTTATTTTGTGTGGGTGTTCAGTATCTGAGGCCAGAACCAATCCTGGGTCCTCCTGACTCTGGGACCAGCGCTCTTCCTCACTGTGCCCCTGAGCCTCCTCCATGCCTAATTCTTTTAGGAAGATTAAAGCCTTGTTGTATTGTAACAACTCTAAGCATCAATAGATTTTTTTCCAGTAGGGAAAGGAGGGCTTCACTTAAAAACCTGCCAAGGGCTAGAAGCCATAAGAAAAAATTCGGGAGTCTAATACCAATGATACGCATGATGTGTTGATGATAATAACTGATATTTACATTTTCCCCCTTTTTTCTTTTTATTTGTTTTTTACTTTAAGTTTACAACATTCACTTCCATCATCCCCTTGAGTTCCAAATTTTCTCCCCCTCCTCCCCTCCCATGGCGGCATGAAATTCTATATAGGTTCTGCAGATACCTTTGCATTAAACATTATTCAAGTTGTAAAGAAGACTTATACCCATGGAGTAAACAATGAGAAAGAAGGAACAAAACAAAATGAAATACAAAAGAGAGAGCGCAAATCGTTTGCTTCAGTCTGCACTCAGACTCTAGTTCTTTCTCTGGATGTGGGTAGCCCTTTCCATCACGAGTCTTTTGGAGTTGTCTTATAGTGTTGCATTGCTGAGAGGAGCAAGGTTAACGTGATTTTTTTTTTTATGAGCAATCGGGGTTAAGTAACTTGCTCAAGGTTACACGGCCAGTTATTTCTGGGTGTGGTGCTAAGTGTCGGAGCCCAGATTCGATCCCCAGGTCATCCCGACTCTGGGGCTGCTGCTCTTACTCACTGAGTCACCTGGCTGCCCCAAGGTTAACGCTTTTTAAGGAACTTTACATATATTATCTCATTTGAGACTCACAACAACCTGGTGAGAAAGGTCCTACAGTATTAGAATTCCCATTTTACATATTAGAAAATTGAGACCCAGGGGTGGCTAAGTGGTGCAGTGAATAGAGCACTGGCCTTGGAGTCAGGAGGACCTGAGTTCAAATTTGGCCTCAGACACTTAACACAAAAACTAGCCGTGTGACCTTGAGCAAGTCACTTAACCCCAATTGTTCTACCTTCTCCCCTCCCAAAAGCAAGAAAATTGAGACCCAGAGAAGCTAACTGATTTGTCCATGGTCAACCAGCTAGTAAATGTCAGTCAGGATTCAAGTCTTCTTGACTCTAAGTCTGGAGTCAATGGCATTCATTATGCCATACTGCTCTCTTTTAGTTGCATAACATTGGAATAGATCAGTAAGGAAGCTTGTGAAATCTCTCCCTCTGTCTGTAAGCTTTAACAAATACTAGATTCTTATCTCCTCAGGATAGATTACCTATGGTCCTGCCAGAAGGACAGGGTGATTCACAGACCCCCATGTGATCTCCATTTATTTTATCAATTGAAAAGTGGTGACTGAACTTATTACATTGGTGATTATTCCATTTTAATAAAACTTTTTGCCTAATAATAGGACACAGGAACTGGGTCATTAGTCTGCTCAATTTCATACTGTGCTATGTCCTTACTCAAAGATTGTGGAATGTAGTGAAATTTTATAGTGAAATGTCAAGTGACAGCATCAGGTACTCTGATATCAGGTACAATGAAGTACCCATTGTCTGCAGAAACCAAAGTCATCTTTCTTCTATTCAACTTAGAAACTAGAGGGACATAGGACAATCATTTAGGTCCACATCTACAAAGTAGAAACCAGTTCAGAGCCAAGTAAAACTACATGAACAGCCAATAAAACTGAATTGAAAACCCATAGAACCTCCTAATAGGCTCCCTATTAGAGTAAAATTTAATTCACCAGAATACAGCAAGCCCTCCTAGAATTTTTTTCTTACTCTTACCTTTAATGAAAAGAATGTAAAACGCAAGAAAATTATATTACTTTCAGGCATTAAGTAAAAGTGGAACTTCTGGTATTTATGACCTGAAGTCAGTACATGTTCAGTTCCTCCTACCATATCTTCTCTATCTGCTGATAGAGGATCATATAGAAAGAGTTCATATTTAGAATGACTAACAAGCCCAAGATCCTCAGTCATTAAAGAGCTTTGGTTACGTTCCTTGCACTTGGCTTACTAAGGCAGAAAAAGGGATAACAACCAGACTTGAAGTAAAACAGGCTCTGTATTAAATTCCTTGATCAAGTAGAACACCTTTTTAGTGTCTTTTATTTGAGAAAATCCAGTGTGACAGAAGGCTGCTATGAATTCAACAACAATTTTAGTCACGTGGCATTTTATCCATCAAAAAAAAATTGGAAAAATATAATATATGTGGGGCATAGTATTTATTCTATCTATAGAAGACACGCTTGCTAACATATCAAATATGAATTCATGGACTCGTTGAAATAATAACTTCACAGGTCTAAAGCTTTTTGTCAGTCTGTTCTGGTACAGTCTATTAGTGCTACTCTTTAAAAGCAGTACTATAAGGAATGTTTACATTTGGTTTTTTGTACTTAGTAATATTTTATTTTTTTCTAATTTCATGTAAAGATCGTTTTCAACAATCATTTTTATAATATTTTGAGTTCTGGATTTTTTTGCCTTTCCCCTTTCCCTCCTTCCTCCCCAAGACAGCAATCTGATATAGGTTATACATGTACAATCATGTTAAACATATTGCTACATTAGTCGTGTTGTGAAATAGGAATCAGAACAAAAGGGAAAACCCCAAGATAAAAGAAACAAAAAAAAAGTGAAAATAGTAGGGTTTGAGCTGCATTCAGGCTCAATAGTTCTTTCTCTGGATGTGGATAGCATTTTCCCTCTTGAGTCTTTTGGAATTATTTTGAATCATTGTATTGCTGAGAAGATCTAAATTGATCATAGCTGATCATTGAACAATGTTGCTGTTACTGTGTACAATATTCTCCTGCTTCTGCTTATTTCACTCAGCATCAGTTCATGTAAGTCAGACCTGCACAACTTGTGGCCCATGGGCAGCTTACAGTATGCCAAGGGATTTCGGGCCACCCTTGGAAAATGTAGAGGATCATTTTTCACACTTAAGTGGCCTGAAGATGGCAGGTTGTGCAGGCCTGATAGAAGTCTTTCCAGGTTTTTCTGATATCTGCCTGCTCCTCATTTCTTATAGAACAATTGTATTCCATTACATTCATATACCACAGCTTGTTCAGCCATTCCCCAATTGATGGGTATTCTCTCACTTTCCAGTTCTTTGCCACCACAAAAATAGCTGCTATAAATATTTTTGTACGTGTAGTTCCTTTTCCTTTTTTTTGTGATCTCTTTGGGATGCAAACCTAGTAGTGGTATTGCTGGATCAAAGGAGATGTACCCTTTGGGCTTAGAGGAATGTTTTATATTATAAACATCTCTTTAATTTAACATTTCTTTAAGATAAACATTACAGTGTTTGCACTTGCAGTGTAAACTTTATGAACATGTAAAAATCATTCTCCCCAAGTTTACCACATGTCTGTTTTGTATAATTTATAGTACTTGCTAGTGGGAAATATGGAAATAATTAAGACATGATCCCTACATTTAAAGAACTCATAAATACCGGAGGTGGTAATAAACAGGGGCAGCAGTACACATTAGAGTGCATAAGAAGTGGCATGTCCAGTGAACATTGTGCTAGACTTGGAGTTAAGAGAACTTGGTTTCAAATCCTGGTTCCACCACTTACTAGTGTGTTGTATGGCTCTAGCTAGCTTACTTTATGTTTTCTCCTCTGTAAAATGATGGGATTGCCCTAGATGACCTTTAAGGTCCCATCCAGCTCTCAATCTGTGATCCTATGATGAGCATTGAGAGAGAAGATGTTTCTATCCAGGATTAAGGAAGACTATGGAGAAGGTGAAATTTGAGCTGAGCCTTGAAAAACAGGTATAGATTGAAGGGGAAGAACATTCCGATACAGGGAACGATATACATAAAGACAGAGGAAAGTGTTTGATGTGTTTGGGGGAAGGTCAGTACTTCCTTTGGTGAGAGGTTAGTGTATGAAGGAAAGTTGGGTAAGATAATACTGGATTAGAGCCAGATGTGGGGGTGGGGCAGAGTAGAAGGTGAGTGGGAGGAATTAAGTATCAGCCCTTAGGTGCCAGGCTAATAATAAGCACTTTGGATTTTGTTCAAAATGCTGAAAGTATGTGGAAAGTTGAAAGAAGTGACAAGAACATGTGAAAGCAGTAACTGCTGTGATTGCCTGGAAAGACTTTATAGAGAAGAAAAGTTTCAAAGGAGAAATAGACATAGCTTAAGACCAGAGATAGCATCATGGGTAGAAAGAGGCACATGGTGTGAAAATGGGATGAGAGGTAGAGTCATAGAATTGAAAAGATCTTAGAGACCATCTATTCCAGGGGTTGTTGACTTTGTGTCATAAACCCCGACAGTCTGGTGAAGACTGAATTCTTCTCTGGATAATGTTTTTTAACAATTGTAAAAAATGCTAAATATCAGATAGAGACTAGTGAAAATAAAGATTTAATATTTTTACCATTTAAGTTCAGAGACTTCCTGGTATTTGGGAACTCCAGGTCCCCAGACTGCGGACGTAGCACAACCCCTACTCTAAGGAGAAATGAAGAAACCTAACACCAGAGAGGTACAACGGTCAGATCTGCCCAAGGTCAGATAGCTAGTATAACTGCAGCTATGAACAGGGCCTACTCATTCCTCCTGGTCCAGTGTGCTTTTTCCTCTGCACCTTTTAGAAAGTGTTCTCTTTACATTTCTTTCTTTTTTTTTAGACCTCTTATCAGTGTTCTTTTCCAGCACTATTACTTCACAATCATTACCTTCCTGCTCTCCCAGTCCCCAAAGTGAACCCTCCCTTGTAACAAATAAATATCGTTGGACAAAGCAAATCCACACATCGGCCATGACGAAAAATGTTTGTCTCATTTGGCACATAGAGCCCATCACCTCTCATTTGAGAAGCAGGAGGCGTATTTTCCCATTGGTCCTCTGACATTACTGTGGAATGCCTTGATCAGAGTGCCAAAGTATTTAATTGTTGTTTTCCCTTAGATTCTCATGGCTGTCATGTAAACCATTCTGCTTACTTTGGTTTGCATCATTTCATTTAAGTCTTCCCAAGTTTCTCAGAATTCTTCATGTTTGTCATTTTTCACAGCACAGTAATATTACATTAAAATCACATACCACAGTTTTTTTTTTGCTTGTTGGGCACACACTTTGCTTCTGGTTATTAGCCACTACAAAAAGTGCTATTCTAAGTATTTTGTATCTGTGAGACCTTTCCCTCTCTGTTGGGATCTATGCTTTGTATTGGTATCACTGGTGGCACACTGGTAGTGGTCTTTCCACTGTGGCACACCACATCTTGATAGTCATGGGATAAAACACCATCACATAACTACAGTACACAGCACTACTGGAGAGGTGTCAAACTGAGTGCTATGTAAGCTCCAAGGACAAAGAACTTGATTGACAAGGTAGATCAGGGAAAGCATCATGGAGGAGAGGACATTTGATTTGGGCAGGAATTCTGCAGGAGAAGAGGGAGATGGAAGGCATTGGGAACGGTGTGAACAAAAGCATGGAGGCAGGAGGACCCATGGAAAGCTAGTAGTCCGGTTTGATAGGAGCATCGAGTGCCAGAAGGGTAGTAACAGGCTTCAAAGTTAGGTAAGACTGAAAAGATTAATTAGTGCCAGATCACAGCGGCCATGAATGCATGAAAAATGAGTTCAATCTCTACTCAGGATGTAGTAGGGAGCCATTGAAGATTTTTGCATGGAGGAGTGACTTGACAAGATCTATTGCACTCTTTACTCTGTGCTCATATCTCACTCTCCTTTATAGAGTCTAATTTAGGAGTTAGCCATAGAATTTACCTTTTAGTATTTTGTATTTTCAGGACCCATCATATCCCCAGCATGTAAATATACTGGAACTTTGCTTCTAATTCTCTTATTCTTCTTCCTTCTTGTTCTTGGCAGGTGAATGGTCAAGACCTGAAGAATTTGCTGCATCAGGATGCTGTGGACCTCTTCCGAAATGCTGGTTCTGCTGTGTCACTCAAAGTGCAACATAGGGTGGGCATCCACTCCATTTTTGTATTTGGAACCAGTCTTCATATAGCAGGCTTTTTGAAGATCCACACAAATTCCATGGACTTAGTTTCAACCTTTCCTTTTCCTGTTATCTTCTGCAGGTCATTGGTAGGAGTGCAGGAAGGAGGGTTTTCGGTGTTCTCTCTAGGAATTTAAATTCCCCAATGTGTAGTCTGTAATCTCTGATTATGTTTGATATGCCGTTTGGTGCAGAAGCTCCAGCTATATAGATTCAAAGCCTCTCCCAACACGAGCCATGGAGAACAACTCTTGAAAGCCATCATATTAGGGAGTTCAAAGATAATTGGTGACTTTGCTGAGAGTGATTTCAGTTGAGTAGTGAGGTTGGAAGCCATTTTGCCAAGCGTTGATAACTGAGAATCATCGATTTAGAACTGGAAGGGACCTTTGAAGTCCTTATTTGATGTTGTTCAGCTGTTTTCAGTCCTGTCTGACTCTCTGTGACCCCATTTGGGGGTCTTCTTGGCAAAGATGCTAGAGGGGTTTACCATTTTCTTCTCCAGCTCATTTTACAGATGAGGTAACCAGGGCTAGCAGGGTTAAGTGACTTGTCCAGGGTCATACAGCTAGTAAGTGTCTGAGGCCAGATTTGAACTCAGGAAGAGGAGTCTCGCTGACTCTGAGCCTGGTATTTTACCCTTTGGGTCACTTAACTGTGCCTCAATTAAGTTCTGCTTCCTCATTTTATAGATGAGGACACTGAGGATGAGAGAGATTGAGTGATTTGCCTGGGGGTCACAGAGCCAGGAAGTGTCTGAACTCAGATCTTCTTTACTTCAGCACTCTATCCTAGCATGGTGCCTGGCTTATACTAAGAGCTTAATAAATGCTGGATTATTGAATAAGAAGTGAGGGGGCAGCTAGGTGGTGCAGTGAGTAAAGGGCCAGCCCCAGAGTCAGGAAGACCCGAGTTTGGTTCTGGCCTCAGACACTTAACACCCCCACAAAAAAACTAGCTGTGTAACCTTGGGCAAGTTACTTAACCCCAATTGCCCTCCAAAAGGCAAAAAAAAAAAAAAAAGAAGTGAGTGAGAGAAATAGAGGCCCTGGATATAGACATCTTTTTCTAGACATTTGAGAAAAGGGAGGGGAGTTATAGGATGATAGCCTGAGGGGGTGATTGGGTCCAGTGATGGATTTCTCAGTATGGGAGAAGCATGGCCTAGTTTGTAGGCTTCTGGGAAGGAACCAGGAGACAGAGATAGAGATTAGAAAGAGAGGAGATGATTGTAGCAGCGATCTGCTGGAGAAGACAGGGGAGAATGGGATATCCAGAGGGATTGACCTTGGCAATGAGACGGTCATCTCTTCATCAGAGACTAGAGAAGGAGAGATGTTTTCAAGGGGATTGAGGATGCAGCGGAGCCTCTGTAGAGAAGTCTTTCTTTCCTCAGTGAGATATGAGGCAATGTCCTTGGCGGAGAGGGTAGCAAAAAGTGATGGGTATAGAAAATTTGAGAAGAGGTTTGAGTTAGCCTTTGTGGAGAGGGGGATAAAGATTCATCTAGGAAAGGAGTGAAAGGATTGTCTTGTAGAAGGCCAACTTGGGGTGACATATTTCTTTTGGACTAGGTTGGCTCAGTTACACGATTTCCTTCAGTTTTTTGAGTAAGTAAGAATGGATGAAGTAGGTGGTGAGATCTATCCAAGGTTGGCATTGGAGAATTCATAGAAGATCGGGGGCAAGGGTTTGAGTATAGAGTTGAATTTATTAACTATAGAGTCGAGATTGGGAAAGGGGGAAAGTGAAGTTAGAGCAGAGTTTTATGGCTTAGATATTTTAGGGATGGAAGTTTTGGAATTCCCTGTGAGGATGAAGAATAGGTTTAGGAGGAATGTAGCATAAGGAGATAGGAGATAATAAATAGGAGATTATGATTTGATAGTTAGATTTGGAAAATATTAATAAATTGAAATGGATCAATTGATGGGGGAGGGGGAGGTCAAGGGTGTGACCAGCCCTCTGTGTTGTTGAGATGAAATGGTCAGGTCACGGGAGTCGAGGAATTGGGACATTTGAGTGAGGTACAATAACATGTCTATTGAAATCCTCTTGTATAAGAGTAAGCAGAGAGGAGAGGAAGTCCGTAAGTCAGGTACTGGACTCCTTGCCAAAGGAGGGAGAATGACTTGGGATATCATAATAACTGCTATTAGGATATCTAATGCTTCATATCTTTTGTAAGATAGATATCTTGTGTCACTCAGCTACAGTAGAAAGTACCATTTAGGAGAGGAATGCTTAGGATTTGTCTGCTTTATATTGTATTCTCCATTTTGCCTGCATCATATGGATTTTCTTCCCTTTCCTGTATCTAGAATTGAAAATTATGGGAAGAGGAGTTTAGGCAGTGAAAAGTCCAACTCTTGATTCCTAAGGAGAGGGCCATCTGAGATTTGACCAGTTTCTCATGTCAGCACTGTGTGCCACAGAGAATAAGTCTGCTCCTTCTGGTCTCTGTTCCATGGAGCCTTTCAGAATGATCACTCTCAGAGAGCCTCAAGCTCTCTGAGCACCCTATAGGCTTACTGCGCCTTGTGAGGGACTCAGACACCTCCCATATTCAGCAAAGCCAATGTTGAGCCTTCCCAACTAAACCCTGTCCTGTGTTTCTCTCTCCAGGGGCTATAGAATAAATGACACTGAACAATTATTAACCTTCCTTCCTGCCTTTGCCTGATAGTGTCCATGCTTCATGGTCATGTCTTTATTGGGTATTGGTGTTTCTGAAGTTAATGAAAAATCGTTATTCTTCTTTCCTTTCCAGGTCCAGGTGCAGAATGGGCCCTTGGGTCATCGAGGGGAAGGGGAACCAAGTGGCATCCCAGTTGCCATGGTCCTGGTGCCTTTGTTTGCTGTTGCCATGGCAGCAGCCTGGGCCATCATGAGATATCGGCAGCAGCTGTGATAAAAGTTTGTTCTCCTCCAGTGCACCCCGATGAAGATCTCACTTTCTCCCTCCCTCTGTCTACCTACCTGTCCACTTATGTACAGAGCCACCACATGATTGAAAGAGAACAAATGGACTGTTCTGTTCTGGATGGATTTTAGGAAGGGCTTGTCCAACTACTGAAAAGTTGTTATTGTTTTGATGAGGGGTGGAGGGAAGTGGCAAATTGGTTGGCAAGCTAAAGGAGAGAGGTGCTGGGGATGGGGGAGATGTATATTTCACTGGGGTATCCAGCAGTTCAACCTCTGGCTTTGTCCCCTGCCAGGAAAGCCCTGCCCACCCCGTCACCCTGGATGATTCCTTTTTCTCTTGCCTGGCCTGTTTCAAGGCCAGTTGTCTGAATTGAGAGAAAGAGAAGGGATTTTTCTCTCTATTGGTTTTACTTGGGAACTCTATGTGGTCCTCGCTTTCTTCCTAACTACAAGCCTAGGTGCCTACAGTGAACAAAGGAGAACGAGGGGGCCATTTTTGCCATTGAAAAATGTGATAGTAAATGCCTTATGGAAAATTAAAGAGACAAAGCTACTTTGTGGTTTCTAGGTTTCACTGAAGATGCAAATACAGTCCTACACAGTGAGATAGCCCCAGGGAAGGGGCCCGGGCCTAGGGAGAGATGAAGCTGAAAGAACCAATGAGAGATTTCTCAGGAAAAATAGTTTTTCCCATGATAGTCATGTCAGAGAGGTCTTCCGGTCCCCCAATTTAAATAGGCACTTTAAAAAATTTTTGCAAAAATAAAATCCAAGATCTTACATTGAAAAATTTTGCAATTTATAAAACATTAGCTATCTCCCTCCCCCACAGAACACCCCTAACTCCACATGTACCCTTCTTGCCTGCCCCTCTTTCCCTTAGTTCTTTGTTGCTCACTATTCCCATACCCTTCACTGTGACCGAGTACCCTCTGCCCTCAACTCTTCTTGTCCCCATATATTTTGAGTTCAGGCCCCCAGAATGTCCAGAGCCTGTTTGCTACACAGTTGCCTGTTTAGAGACTGCCCTGAGCCTAGATGATGGCCTTGTGAATGCAGAGCTGAAAATTGAGATCAAGTTTTGCTAGGTCAGAAGTGTCCAGGATGATTCTGGGCAAAATTCCTCAGAGCAGGCACACTTGTGTGGGGTAAAGGGGGCGTTTCCCCAGGTCCCTTCTCTCCTCTTATCCTGGCTGATACTTGCATGTAGTGGGTGAAAACACAGCACTTGGTTCAGTTTACCATTCTCTACTCCATCAGGGTCAATTCCAGGGTCTCATGTTGTTGCTATAGCCAGTATCTCCAGCTACAGAAAGATCTTTTGAATTTTAAGGGTTAACCTAATTGGATGCTGGGCTACTAAAACTGACCTTTTCATCCTATGATCTCTTTTGAGAGAAAATTATCTGGGTAGGTAGTATAATTGGGTTAGGTGTGTGCCAATGCCCATCAGTCAGACTACTGGGAGCCACAGAAAGAAGTTAGAAATCCACAGGAAATTGATTGCCTCCAGTGCACAAATATTTATTAAGACCTATGGCTCTCATTGATGAAGGCTTTCAGCTTGGCTATAGTTCTCCTTCAGGTCACTGTCCCACAGAGAGAAACTTGCCTGAAGGGTAGGGCTAACAACACAAAGGGTGAGGAGGGAATCCAAGGTAGGGACCAAACCAAAGGATGCGGTGGAATAGATGTGTCCTGTGTGGGTACTGTGATGCATCTGGGATTTGGTCAGTGTCTGTATTTCCTCCAAGTGGATTCACTTTTACCCTCTCATCTTATGTGGTTTTCCCCTGTTTATTCACCCAGCTCACTGAAGAACCCACTCTGCTACTGTTGTACTATCTCTGGGGTACCAGTTCTCCCTTAGTCTTCTCATCTATGTGTCTCATTGTCACTACATGGCCGACTCTCCTCCTTCCCTTTCTGTTAATATGTGCCTTCAATAATTGTTCTATGTTGTGTCTCCCATGTGGGCTACATTAGTAACCCCATGGTTGTCTTATACCTAACCTGCAACTTTCTGTCACTCTTTGCATTTTTTGTTAATTCTGAAAGTGTGATGGTCCTTGACATGCATCTAGGATCACTGGGAGAATATGGATGTTAAAGAGATGGGTTTTATTGGCACTGAGCTGTTGGTTTTATAGAAAGTCCAGCCCAGTTTTCCGGATTATGATCTTATTGAACCTCATCTTCTCAATAGGGGGTTCAGCTCAATTTTCTTCTCTCCTTTTCTTTTTTTGCTTTTTGGAGGGGGTAAGGCAGGGCAATTGGGGTTAAGTGACTTGCCCAAGGTTCACATGGCTAGTAAGTGTTGAGTGTCTGAGGCTGGATTTGAACTCAGGTCCCTTTGACTCCAGGGCTGGTGTTCTATTCACTGCACTACCTAGCTGCCCCCTCAGCTCATTTTATGTCTTTAGGGCTTGTCCAAGATGTGCACACTGATTTACATCCAGCTGCTTGTGATAGATTGAACAATATGCCTTTTTCTTCCACTTTGTTTTTTCTTAGTGTGGATGATTAAGCCAATCTTTTTCACTTTGGTGTGAAGGCTTTGTAGTGTTTGAGGGCTCAATGCAATAGTGGAGTGCAAAAATTTCATTCTAATATTATTGTTTCTAAATATATATATTTTTAATATCAGAAAGTTCTGTTCTTTAAATTCTGTTCTTATTGTGACAGATGGCATGTCTGCCTGTTAAGACTAAAACTTCTGGTGGGTACATGGTACATTTCAAATCCTGCCTCAGGTACAAAGATGACTTTATCTCAGCTTTGGAAAGAAGCATGTGTCTGCCTTCAAGAATCTCATTCTGGCTGGGAAAGTGAGACATAAACACATGAAAAGATAACTAGCAGTGAAAGGCAGTGAGTGATAAGTGCCAGTGAATAGTTTAACATGGCCCTCGTATATGATGGGGGGGTTGTATACTTTTATAGTGATCATCTTACTCTATATTTGTGTCCCCAGTGCCTAGTCTGGTGCCTGGAGTGTGGTAGACTTGTTGATTGATTGATTAGTGATTTATGAGTTCAGTAGAAGGACTGGTCATTGTGAATTGGGGAACCCTTATGGAACTGGAACTGAAAAAGTGGGTAGGAGTTAGGAGGAAGAGTGTGGTGAAGGGAACGTGGGAAACAGCAAAGGACGAGGGGAGGTATGACTATGCAAGATAGGTCTGCGATGTGAAGGCATAAATGAAACCATTTATTAAGCACGTGTCCATGTGCTAATCACTGTGCTAGGAACTGGGCATTCAAGTGTAAAAGCAGGACAGTACCTGCCCTCAAGGAGCTTACCTTCCAGCTGGGAGAAACAACATATGGTATCCAAGGAAGAGTATCTTGGTTTAGTGCATCATAAAGATGGTGAGTGGAGCCACACAGGGAGCCACTTGACCCCTCCTTTCAAGAAGCAATGGTAGTATTGATTTGATTAATGTTCTCAAAGCAAAAAGTGAAAAGGTTGAAAGTGGGGGTGGTGGTGGTAGGGCCAGGGAATGCAGGTGGCAATAGGAAGATGGCTAATGTGGACAGCCAGATGACATGCGAAGCAAGTAGGAAAGCAGTGGATTATAATCATTTTTAGAAATATGACAAGCTAGTAGCTGGGACAGGAAAACTGTCAAGAACTTCTTGAATTCTTGCAATGTGCAAGAGAAGCAGCATTCTATGGTCAATGGATTGTCAGACCCAGAGTCAGGAAGACCTACGTTCAGATCTCATCACTGACAACGTGGTTGTGGTCAAGTCACAACTCTGGCTCAGGTAACTAACTGCCTGTGACCTGCCTCCTGAGATATAGATGGATTGCAATCTGAGAGTCCCTACAGTGAGGGAATCATAGATCCTTGATATATTTATTGGTCGTGTACTTATTGTGCAGAAACACAGGAGCTGCCCTCAAGGTGCTTCTAGTCTAGTTGGTGAGATGAAAGATAACCACCTGGATACTTAATAGTAAAAACTAATAGAGCACTGGCCCTGGAGTCAGGAGGACCCTCAGACAATTAACATTTACTAGCTGTGTGACTAGTTGGGCAAGTCACTTACCCCATTGCCCTGCCTTCTCCCCTCCAAAAAAAGACCCTCTATCAATAATGGTCCAAGACAATAGTAGTGCTGTCCCAAGATAGTGCTGAATTCGTTGCCGAATGAATTAACAGCCATAATTTGGACAGGAAATGCATATTAGGAGAGAGCACTTTAGGCTGAGGTGGCCCAGGAAGACAAAATAGCTTTTCATACAAACTGCTTATGTGAGCTTCCTCCCAATCCCTGGGGTGCAATATGAACCCCTGAGTCCTCTTAAGAATTTGACTTTGGGGTTAGAGCACTGCTTCAGAAGCCCATGCAGTGATCAGAGGCCTAAATATTCTTTTCAGCCCTGAATAGGTGGTTGATTGTACTTAGAGTACCAGACTGCTGGCCTCAAATGACCTCAGTTGGTGAGTGAGTCTGTAGGCTGAGCCCAGAGCTGTAGGCAGAGAAAGCAGCTTGTGGAGTGAGGCTTCCCACCTCGTTCAGTTCCATCCTTAGCCTGGGCTCAGCCCAGGCCTCTGACCAGTCATTCTGGATAGTAACCCAAGAGAAAGCCAGTCCCAGAGCGGCAAATAGGCATAAATGTTTTCATTTTCTTTTTTTACTTAAAAAAGGAGGCAACTTCTAAGAGAGACTGTGGTATAGTTGAAAAAACACTGATGTAAGAATCTGGTTTCAAATCCCCCAAATGTCACCTTTTATAATAATAGTTAATAAAACGGCTACCGTTTCCATAGCACTTATGCACCAGGCGCTTTGCTAAGCGCTTTACAATCACGTCATTTGATTCTCATAATGACCCTTGGGGGTAAGCGCTATAACTATGCCCATTTCATAGCTGAAACTGAGGCAGACAGAGGTTAAGTGACTTGCCCAGGGTCACCCAGCAAGTGTCTGAAGTTGGATTTGAATTCAGGTCTTCTTGATTCCAGCTCTGGTGCTCTCTACCCCCTGCACCACCTGCCTTAGATGACCTCCAAATTGTCTTTCAGTTCTAAATATATCACTTTATGATTTCTTGCTATCACAATTTCTATTATGATAACACTAGCACTATTTCTGTTGGATTTTCTTTGAGAGCAGATTATTAATTCATAGAAACATAGTCGTGAAGGCCCTATGCTCATTTAAACTTTAACAGGCAGTTGATCTAATTAATTACTTTTTAAAGTTAAACTGATTGTTTATAAGATCTATTTCACACATTGGATAAATAATATATTTTTTATTTTAGGTCCCATGTGAAGCAAAAAGTAAATGATCCCTTTTGATTAGCAGATTTGAAATCAGTGAGAAGAAAATTAAATTTGCTATTAAGTATGGAATACAGGTTTTTCAACCTACCTATTTCATATTATATTCAACTTAAATAATTTAGTGTGTGGGCATGGTGGAAGAATCTATAATTCAGACTTAATGTTAAATTTTTTTCAATTTTCAAAATTTAAATTAATGGCAAATTAAAGATTTAGAAGGATTTTTTAAAAAAGACCTGAACTAATGACTGAACTTCCCTTTTCATATGAAGTGGTGAGTTGCCTGTCACTGGCAGGGTGCTTGGAAAAGCTAGGTAGCTCTCCTTAGAGATATTACAGAGGGAATTCATGCAAAGGGCAGGGAAATGACCTAGTTAGCCTCTTGTGTGTCTCTTCCCAATGTACGATTCTGTGACTTTCTGATGACCCTGTACAGGACTGATTGGGCTCATCAGATAATAATATGTGTATTTGTCTAACACTATTTGCTCGTTGATTTTCTTCATTCCAGCTCTTCTTATTGCACCCCCATTTCTGCCAGCAGACTTCCCAATTACAGCACAGTGTGATCCAGAACAAGTTTCACATCCTGAACAAGTGTTTTGGAGTTGAAGTTATCTCATGCTTGTGAGAAATAGGAGACAGTTCTGTTCCAGATTTTTTTTGACCATCTGTGACCTTCAGCAAGTTGCTTAACTTGTTAGCATGATAATTGTTGCCCTTTTAAACACGAAAAACCCCTTCCATAATAGACAGATCATAAAATGGAATGAACTACCTAAGAACACGGTGGGGGGAAGGTACGGCTAGGTGGTGCAGTGAATAGAACACTTGCCCTGGAGTCAGGAGGACCTAAGTTCAAATCCAGCCTCAGAAACTTGACACACTAGCTGTGGGACTTTAGGCAAATCACTTAACCCTAATTGCCCTCCAAAAAGCAAAAAAAAATAAAATAGGGGATTCGTCTTCATTGCAATTCGGTAAGGCCAGTTGAACACTCATGGGGTATAATTTAGAGGGAATTATTTTGCAGGTCTGAGTTTTACTAGATAACCCCTGAGGTTCCTTCTGTCTCTTCATTCTATGAGTCTAAGAAAAGACCCACAACCTCATTCGAAGACTGGGATGAAAATCCCTTACCTAAGAAGAATATGGTAACGACTATTCTCCAGTTTAGGACAGGAAGTTATCCAAAGGTGGAGTGTGCTACCTCTGGAGAGAGCAGATTTCTCTATAGGAGGTCTTTAAACAAAGATTAAGTGGCCGCTTAGTGAATATATCATAGAGGATTTTTGGGGGGCAGGTATAGATGGCCATTAGGGTTCCTTCCAACTCTGAAATTGTATGATAATAAATTTAGAGTTGGAAGGGATCTTAAGAGATGATCTAGTCCAGGCCTCTCATTTTTCTAAATAAGGAAATGGAGGCCCAGAGGTGTTGATTTGCTCAAGGCAGCTAGATGGAGCAGTGGATAGTGCTAGGCCTGGAGTCAGGAGGACTTCAGACACTTATTTAGCTATGTGACCCTGGACAAGTCACTAAACCTTTGCCTCAGTTTCTTTAACTATAAAATGGGGATAATAACAGCACCTACCTTCCATGGTTGTGAAGATCAAATGAAAGAATATTCGTAAAGTGCTTGGCACATAGTAGGTGCTTAGCGAGTTTTTCCTCCTTCCTTCCTTCCTTCCTTCCTTCCTTCCTTCCTTCCTTCCTTCC
>NW_027185809.1:952127-961955 GCF_028583685.1 Petaurus breviceps papuanus
TCCTTCCTTCCTTCCTTCCTTCCTTCCTTCCTTCCTTCCTTCCTTCCGTAGCAGAACCAGGATTGGAAGCCAGGTTCTCTGATTCCAAATCCAATGTCCTTTTTACTACACCAAGATGATTCAGTGACTGATTAAATGTATTAATAGTGGACTTTCAATATCCACAAATCCTTCAGTTTCTCCATAAAGCTTCTGTTCTGAGTCACTGAATAAAATCCCAGAGGATTGATGGCTGTGTGGTTGATAGTGAAGTGTACAGGAGTTATGAGTTTCCTGATTAACCATTTAAGAGTTCAATAACAAATCAATTAAAATGTTATTCTGCCACATGCTGGCTGTTTGACCATGAACAAGAAACTAGATTAGGCAGTGAGAGACATACAAACAGTAAAAACAGAGTCTGCACTCAAAGGGTCTGCTTCAAGGAATCTTTAAAATGGGTTGGTGGTGATTAAGGCATTGATACAAATAAGTATGATATAGGGTAGGTTGTGATATGAGTAAAGGAGAGGTCTAGATCTCTCTTAGAAATTAGAGGAAGAGGGGTGGCTAGGTGGCTCAGTGAATAGGGTACCGGCCCTGGAGTCAGGAGGACCTGAGTTCAAATCCAGCCTCAGACACTCAATGCTTTAACTAGCCATGTGACCTTGGGCAAGTCACTTAACCCCGATTACCCTCCAAAAGGCAAAAAAAATTAGAGGAAGAGATCAATTTCTGCTATGGGGGTTAGGGTGGGCTTCCTAGAAGAAGCACCAGCTAAGCCTTGAAGGAAGAGAAGATTTCTGTAGTTGTGGGAGGATTGTCTTTGAGGCATGGAGGAAGACTTGAACAAAGATGCAAGGGGGAGTTTGAAGTGGCAGAATAGTGAGGAGTCTAGTTTGGGCAGAAGCTAGAGTGCATATCTTTTAACTATTTATCAATTGGGGAATGACTTATATTCTTACATATTTGACTCACTTCTCTCTATATATATTAGAAATGAGGCCTTTAGCAGAGACATTGGTTGTAAAAATTCTTTCCCAGCTTTCTGCTTCCTTCCTAATCTTGGTTGCATAGAAGGATTTTTCATATATATTCTAGGAAAGTTAGCTTAGAGTGAGTTTTTTCAGTAAATAGGGAAGACAGAGAAAGGTGTCTTAAGTGGTAACTAATGCTATGCCTTTTAAAGGCTTGGGGGCCGGGCATTCTATCAAAGGATCTGACTTGTCAAGGTGAGTGTGTGACCTGCCTAGGTGTTGGATGGTCAAAGAAGGGAGCCAGACTACAAATAAAGTGGACTATTTTAGGTTAAGATTAAATTTCAGAGATGGAGATGAGAGGTGTGGAGGAAGAGGAAAAGGATAAAAGTGTAAACTTTTGTACAGTCAATTTAAAAAGCAATGGCAAAATAGGGTAGGTAGGTGGCATTGGGTACAGGTGATGAACTTGGTGTTAGGAAGGCCTGAGGTTAAATTTTGCCTTAGTTATCTCAGTTTCTTCATATGCAGAATGGAAATGATAATAGTACCTGCCTCACAGGATTTTTATGAGGATCAAGTGAGATGATATATAAAGCTCTTTGCAAACCTTAAAGCTCTGTATAGATGCTATTCCATTCCTTTTAATATTATTATTATTAAAATTTCTAGGAGTTCCTCATATCATGGAACATAGCGGAAAGAACACAGAAGTGAGAGTCAAGAGACTTGGGGTTCTAGTCCTGGTCCTGTCATATCTAGTTGCATGAGCTTAGAAAAAGCTTTTAACTTTTATAGGCCTCAGTTTATTCACATGCAGAATGAAGGGTTGGATTAGATGACTGACTCGTAAGGTCCCTTTCAGTTTAATGTTGCTATGGTTCCTTTTTTTAGTTTTTAATTTTTTTTAGTAATGCAAACAGTTCAACTTTAATAAATCCCTTATGATTTCTCTTTCCTGTTTACCTTTTCATGCTTCTCTTGAGTATTGTATTTGAAAGTCAATTTTTCTATTTAGCTCTGGCTTCTCAAGAATGCATTAAATTCCTCTCCGTCATTGAATATCAGTTTTTCCCCCTCATTGATTACACCCAGTTTTGCAGGGTAGGTGATTCTTGGTTTTAATCTTAGCTCCTTTAACCTCTGCAATATCATATTCCAAGCCCTCCAGTCCCTTAAAGTAGAAGCTGCTAAATCTTATGTTATCCTGATTGTGTTTCCATAATACTTGAATTGTTTCTTTCCAGATGCTTGCAATATTTTCCCCTTGACCTGGGAACTCTGGAATTTGGCTATAATATTCCTGGGAATTTTCCTTTTGGGATCTCTTTCAGGAGGTGATTAGTAGGTCCTTTCAATTTCTATTTTACCTTCTGGTTTTAAAATATCAGGGCAGTTTTCCTTGATAATTTCTTGAAAGATGATGTGGAGGCTCTTTTTTTGATTATGACTTTCAGGTAGTTCAATCATTTTAAAATTATCTCTCCTGGATCTATTTTCCAGGTCAATGGTTTTACCAATGAGATATTTCATATTGTCTTCTATTTTTTCATTCCTTTGGTTTTATTTTTAGCACTTCTTGATTTTTCATAGAGTCATTAGCTTTCATTTGCTCTATTCTAATTTTTGAGTAATTATTTTCTTCACTTAGCTTTCAGGCTTCCTTTTTCATTTGTCCAATTCTGCTTTATAAAGACATTCTTCTCCTCATTGACTTTTTGGATCTCTTTGGTCATTTGGTCTAGTCTATTTTTCAAGGTTATTTTCTTCAGTATTTTTTGGGGTCTCCTTTAGCAAGCTGTTGACTTGTTTTTCATGATTTTCTTGCATCACTCTCATTTCTCTTCCCAATTTTTTCCTCTACTTCTCTTACCTGATTTTCAAAATCCCTTTTGAGTTCTTCCATAGTCTGATACCAATTCAAATTTTTCTTGGAGGCTTTTGATGTAGGAGCTTTGACTTTGTTGTCTTCTTCTGAGTGTATGCTTTGATCTTCCTTGTCACCAAAGTAAATTCTCTAGTCTGAATTTTTTGTTGTTGTTTGCCCATGTTCCCAGCCTATTACTTGGCTTTTTAACTCTTTGTTAAGGTAGGGCTCTGCTTCCAGCATGGAGGGTGCACTGTCCCAAGCTTCAGGGGTTTTGTGCAGCTGTTTTTAGAGATACTTCTAGGGACCTGTAAGTTTTCAGTTCTTCTAAGGTGGTATGATTTAAGGAGAGGTCTTTACTCTTCTCTTGGCCTGTGCTCTGGTCAGTGAGTAACCACAAGCACTCTTTTCTGCCCTGGAACTGTGAGGAGGGTTCCCTCTCCACTGCCTCCACAAGCCCTGCTACACCAGCATTTGTTGCCCTAGGACCATCACCCAGGACTGTGACCCAGATACAAGTATGGACAAAGCAACAGAGTCCTGCCCCAGTGCAAGCAAAGATATTCCTGTAATCTCCTCCTGATTAGTTGTTTGATCTGCTTACCATATGTGGGTTGAGAGTTCTGAAGCAGTGGCATTGCCCCCACCCCAGGGCTGTGCTGGGGCCAGGGCCAGTCTGTATTCCTCTCTTACCCAGGTCTGACAGACCTTCCCACTGACCTTCTAGGTTATCTTTGGCATTTGTGGATTGAGAAATCTGGAAACTGCCTCAACTGCCAGTGATTCAGTCTCCTGAGGCCTCCTCTGGGTTTTCTGGGTCCTGGTCTGTGCTGATGTGGCCCATGCTAGACTGTGCTCATCTCCTAGCCTGGCACAACAGACCTTTCCTGTTGACCATCCAGATTGTCTTGGGCTGGAAATTTGCTTCACTTTGTCTTTTTGTGGGTTCTGCTGCTCTAGAATTTGTTTAGTCATTTTTTATAGGTATTTAGAGGGATTTGGGGGAGAACTCAAGCAAGTCCCTGCTTTTACTTTGCCATCTTGGCTCCACCCTGTTTCTTTAAAAAAAAGAAACACCACCACCAAAATTTTTTTCGGTTGGATTTTAAGTTCCAAGTTGTCTCCCTCCCTCCCCACCCCAAACTAGAAAAGGCCACCATTTGATACAGACACATACATTCACACACACACACATATGTTTTTATATACTCACATACATACACATATCATATACATATACATATGTGCGTGTATATATATATAGTGTGTATATGTATAAAGCTTCTATGTATTATTTCTTTCTTTGGAGGTGCATAGTATCTTCCTTCATTGGTCTTTTGTAGTTGATTTAAATATTTATAATAATCAGAATATCTTAGTCATTAATGGTTACTCTTTGAACAGTGTTGCTGTTATTGTATACGGCTTCCTTTTGGTTCTGTTCATTTCACTTTTCATTATTTCATGCAAGTCTTTCCATGTTTTTCTAAAATCAATCTGCTCACAATTTCTTACAGCACAGTAGTATTCAATCACAATCATATATCACAACTTACTTAGCCATTCTCTAGTTGATGGGTATCCCCTTAATTTCCAGTTCTTTGCTAGCACAAAGAGAGCTGCTATAAATATTTTAGAACATATAGGTTCTTCTCCTTTTTCCATCATCACCTTGGGAAACAGGCCTAATGGTGGAATTGCTAGGTCAAAGAGTATACACAGTTTTATAATTCTTTGGGCATAATTCCAGATTGCTCTCCAAAATGGTTAGATCACTTTACAATTCCACCAACAGTGTATTAGTGTCCCAATTTTTCCATATCCCCTCTAGCATTTCCCATTCTATCATTTTAGCCAATCTGATAGGTATGAAATAACTCAAGAGTTGTTTTAATTTGCATTATATCAATAATGATTTATAGCATTTTTTTCATATGACTAGTATATATGTAGCTTTGATTTCTTCAAAAAAGCTGCCTGTTCATATCCTTTGACTATCAATTGGGTAATGATTCATATTTTTGTAAATTTGACAAAGTTCTCTATTATACTTTCCTTCTAATCTTGGCTAAGTGATTTTATTTTTATACTCCTTCCCCCCCCTTTTTTGAGGCAATTGGGGCTAAGTGACTTGCCTAGTGTAACACCGCTGGTAGGTTTGAGGTTGGATTTAAACTCAGGTCCTCCTGACTCCAGGGCTGGTTGCTCTATCCACAGCACCACCTAAACGCCCATGTACAAAACCTTTTTAATTAAATGTAATCAAAATTATCCATTTTACATCTCACAACGCTCTATATCTCTTGTTTATTCATAAAGTATTCTGCTATCCAAAGCTTTGATAGGTAATATGTTCCATGTTCTTCTAATTTACTTACGATATCTCCATTTATATCTAGGTCATATATCCATTTTGACTTTATTTTGTTAAATGATCTACTTTCTGTCAGACTGCTTTCCAGTTTTCTCAATTGTTTATCAAATTCTTATTCCAAAATTTAAATCTTTACATTTCCTGTTCCACTTATCCACCTTTCTATTTCTTAGCCAGTATCAGTTTTGATAATTACTATCTTATAATACAGGTTAAGGTCTGGTACTGCCAGACCTCCTTCCTTTACATTTTTTCCCATTAATTCCTTTGATATTCTTGACCTTTTGTTCTTCCAAATGAATTTTTTTATTTGCTATGGTTCCTCCAATGGAAAAGAAAAGGCCCTGGAGAAAAGCCATAATAGCAAGTTCACAGTGGAAATTCAATGTAGAAAGCATGGCCAGCACCAGAATTGTGTTAAACACCAACAGTGGGCAGTGCCCGTCTAAGATGTGGGGAGAATTAAAGAAGAAATCATTTTGACTTTCAGAATTTATTATCCAGGGCAGAGTCAGCAACTTTGGTGCCCAAAGCATTTCACTTGGAGGGTAGCACTCCAGGGCACTGCAGGTATGGGCTGGGCAGTAGGGCAGGGGGAGGGGCAGAATAAAACCCTACTTATAGTGGTAGTGCGAGAGGAAGAAGAATGTTGTCTGGCATTCTGATTATTTTATTTAATTTTTAAAAATCCAATTTCAGTTGCTTATTCTTGCTCACTAGGTATTAAGGACAGCTGTTTCTATACTATAGAAAGAGTTCAAAGTACAGTCAGCTCTTTCAGCATTTTGCTGCCCTGGGGCAAAGCCCAGTTGCCCTTTATTGTAGGAGCAATATCTACCAAGGACCTGCCACCTAGGCTGGGGTAGTTTCTCTGAAGATTCTGTTCTCTAGGTTGGGCTAGTTTCTTCCTAAAAGAGAGGGAAGCTGTTCTCAAGACCTGATTGTTCCAAGGGACTGAGGTTTGAGCTGTTGATAGGACTTACCAGCTGTGTAGGGTATATAAAGGCCAGGCCCTGTGGAGTCTTGGACTTGGAAGTCAACATCCCACTGCCATGAGAGTCACCAACCTTTCTGACCCAACAAACTCTTCTGACTCGAAGCATTTCCATATGGAGGTGGGGGTGGGGAGTGCACACTTACCTAAACCATCGCTATTAAAAAAAAAATAAATTAAGGGACAACTAGGTGCTTCAGTGGATAGATCACCAGCCCTGGAGTCAGGAGGACCTGAGTTCAAATCCAGCCTTAGACCCTTTACACTTATTTGCTGTGTGACTCTGGACAAGTCACTTAACCCTGATTGCCTCAAACCCCACCTCCCTCCCCCCAAACAGATATTGTACTTTTTTTAGTTAAAAATCTATTTTCCTTCCCTGACCCATGGGGGAGGACCCATTGGGAGGCAGGAACCAAACCCATGTAACAAATTTGCATAGTCAGGCAAAACAAACTCCCATATTGTCTGTCTCCAAATAGATATATCTGTATCTGTCTCTGTCTCTGTCTCTGTCTCTTTGTCTGTCTGTCTGTCTGTCTATCTATATCTGACCCTGGAGTCCATCACCTTGTGCACCTTGAGTTCATTGCCTCATATCCTTTCCACACCACGGCTAAATAAGCTTTTTTGTTGGCTCTTAAGGTCTACAAATTTCTCATTTCATGCTGCTTGTCCTTCTGAACCCCTGGACTGGTCTGAGTCAGACCTGGCCCACAGCACCTTCCTTTTACCCTCTCTGGTTATAGCTCTGATCTCATCCCTAACGTGTCCAAAATAGAACTCAATATTTCCCCCAGCCCCTGCCAAATGTTTCTATTTCTGTCAGAGGCACCACCATCCTCCCCTTTGTAACTTTGGTGATCCTGGATTCCTCACTCTTCTTTACCCCACATATCCAATCAAGGATTAAAGCTCACCATTTCTATCTCCCCAGCTCTGGCATTTCTACCCCCACCTGTCTACTTCGTTCCAGCCCTTATCTCCTCTCGCCTAGATAATTAAAAGTCTCCTAAATTGGTTTCCTTGCTTCAACTTCTCCCCATTCCAGTCTATCTGACATAGTGCTGCCAAACAGATTTTCCTCAAGACCTGACCATTTGAGTAAAAAAGAAAAAAAATTCAGTAAAATTCCTATGGCATCCTTTTGCCTCTAGGATAAAATATAAACCGTGTAGCTTGTAAAGCTTTTTGTGACCCGTTCTCAATCTATCTAAGCTCGTTGTGCATTACTGCCCTACTATGTTCTGTCTGGGCCTCTCATATGACACTCCGCCTCTCGCCTCACACTCTGTGCTGACAACCCGAAGGCCTGGAATGCACGTCCGGCTCCCTCTTGGCTTAGTAAAAGTCCTTTTTCCCCTTCCAGGATGCAGCTTAAACTCCTCCTCCTCCTACATGGAGCCTTCTCCTAGTCCCCTCAACTACCAAACCCTCTCTCCAACAACGGCCTTGTATTTACTTTTGTGTGTTTTCTCTTTCTATTTATTTTGTATATATTTACATATGTTCTCGTTGTCTCTGCCATTAAAGCATAAGCTCCTCGTGAATAGGGTTGTATTTGCATACACGGTACTTGATGCCTAATAGGCAGGTTCTTTTTAAGTGGTGTTTTTAAATTTTTTTTTTTAAATTTTTTGCTTTTTGGAGGGCAATTGGGGTTTAGTGACTTGCCCAAAGTCACATGGCTAGTAAGTGTGTTAAGTGTCTGAGGCCAGATTTGAACTCAGGTCCTCCTAACTCCAGGGCTGGTGCTCTGTTCACTGCACCACCTAGCCGCCCCAAGTGGTGTTTTTTTTAAGAGGGAAATGAGAGATGTAGAAAAATATTTTTCAGTTATCTGTCCACTCAAGTCCAATAAATCCAAAAGAGCAGTTGGTGAAGATTTGTGATTTTCTTGTCATCCCCACTCCTCTACCCCACAATCAAGGACTTTTTTTTTAGTACCTAGAAAATCCTAAGACTCATTGGTTTCTGCCTATTCTCTGAAAAATACTGTAACACCTCATTTATCCAAAGATCATTTCTCTGGCAAGTTTGACTATCTGAGACATAGCCAAGAACCCAGAAGGAAGCAAGGAAAAAAAAGGTCTGAGTAGCCAAAATAGATGTCCAAAAGTGTATACACCAAAGCTCACACACTGAATAATTCAAATAACCAAATCACAGATGCTTGAAACATGGAGGTAATGTGGTTTCATAACGCTGCAGATCAGAAGCAGCCCAGGCAGAAACTGTGACAGCCTTATAATGAGGAAGCAGATAGGAAAACTATAAAAAGCAGATAGAAGCAGTGTCTAAGAAAGTATAAATATGAGAATGTATACTGTAGGGATTTCATATGTGAGCCCAAGATGACATTACTGTATTATAACACCGTACAATAAATATCTCATATTCCAACATGGGATGATGAAAAGGACACTAGAAAAGACCTCTTATCTGACAGTCAGGACATAGCCATTTTCTATCTATATGACCTTAGACAAGCAGCCTAATCTCTCTTAACCCATTCTCTTCAGTCCTTTTTCGGGGGGAGGAGGGAGGGGAAGCAATTAGGGTTATGTGACTTGCCCAGGGTTACACAGCTAGGAAGTGTCTGAGGCCAAATTTGAACTCAGGTCCTCCTGATTCTAGGGGCAGTGCTCTAAATACTTTGCCACCTAGCTGCCCTTTATTCTTCTAATTCTACTAAGCCTTCAAGAAGTGTTTAAAAGCAGGGCTTCCTAGCCTCTTATGTGAAATGGACTCATTAAAAGTCTGGAGAAACCTATGGACTTATGTTTAGAAATACATAAAATAAAAAAAACAAAATACATAGAATTATAAAGGAAACCAATGACATTGAAAGATAGTTATCGAAGTACATGTAAAAAAACCGATGTTCATAGATCTCAGGAACATATGCTAAACTATGTTCAGAATATTTTTAGTGAGTCAAAATTATTAAGTTCCTGCTGTGTATCAGGCATTGTGCCAAGTGCTAGAGATACAAGAAGAAACAAAAGACAATCGCTACTCTCAAGGAGCTCACAATCGAATGGGGGAGACAGCAAATATGTAGAAACCAGCGAAAAACAGGATAAGTAAGAAATAATTAGCAGAGGGAAGACACTAGAATAAAGACAGGCTCGAGAAGGTTTCCAGTAGAAGATGGAATTTTGCTTGAGATTTGAAGGAAGTCAGAGTAGGGAGGATTTTTTTTCCTTTAATATGACAAGAACAAGTATTGTACATTTTAGATAGACTGCCATTAAAATGAAAATAGCCATGGCATTTATGATTCATTTAAGAAATACTTATTAAGTACTACTGTGTTAAGAGCACTATATATATATATATATATATATATATATATATATATTATAATGGACTCAGAGATATAACAGGACAGCTAGGCCAATTATAATTTGATAGGAGTGTTTATTAACCGGCCGGGACTGCCTCTCAGACCAAAAGACAGCCGCGAGCTTTCTGTTAGACATAATTTTATAGACAATGTGATTGCTGGCAACAGAATATGTTTCTAAGGGGTTAGCATTGTGTCTATTGAGGCGAAGCTTTCTCAGTATTATTCTTATTGAACAAAACATTCTCAGTATTATTCCTATTGAAGCAAAGCATTCTCAGTATTATT
>NW_027185809.1:961965-991004 GCF_028583685.1 Petaurus breviceps papuanus
CATTCTCAGTATTATTCCTATTGAAGCAAAGCATTCTCAGTATTATTCCTATTGAAACAAAGCCTTGGTATTATTTCTACTGAAGTGAAGCGAAGCCATGGTCCCTTAGCAAAGCCTTGGATACAAACATAAACAGATCTGAATCCGTGGGAATCTGTGGCATGTTTTAGCAACACAGGTGAAACATTTCTTTACTATTGGAGCCTATTAGGTGGTTTCCAAGGAACCCAGTAGGGGTCCCCTCTAGCAGGTTTAAGGGGGCTCTAGTGTATAATTTCTGGTGGGCACTTCGATATATATATAAAATTTGAATAAATATATGGCTCAGCCTTCACAGGGCTTATACTATAGCTAAGATACAGACCTGGAGTCAGGAAGACCTGAGTTCAAATCCCATCTCAGACACATTAGCTGTTTGACCCTGGGCAAGTCATTTAACCAATGTCTGCCTCAATTTCCTCACCTGTAGAATGGTGATAATAATAACACCTCCTTCCCAGACTTGTTATGAGGATCAAATGGAGTATTTGCAAAATGATTTACAAATCTTAAAGCAACAAAGTAGATAAAGAGCTGGGCCTGCCATCAGGAAGACTCATCTTCCTGAGTTCAAATCTGGCCTCAGACACTTTCAATTGTGTGACCCCAGACAAGTCACTTAATCCTGTTTGCCTCTGTTTCCTCATCTGTAAAATGAGCTGGAGAAGAAAATGGCAGACCACTCCAGTATCTTTGCCAAGAAAATCCCAAATGGGGATCAATCACAAAGAATTGGACATGACTGAAATGACTGAACAACAGCAACAAAGGAAAATTTACTTTCTTTCCTAACTTAATGAACCTGTGGTCTTGTCAGTGTGGGTAGATCCCAATCCCCCAATGACTCAATGATCTCCAAGATTTTTATTGACTAAAAAAATTAACGATCAACCCCTCTCCAGCCTGGGTAGGCTAGTCCACAGGCCACAAATACACAGCCTAGAATTGTGCTTGAAGGTCTCTAAGGACAAATCTTTGAGATTTCAAAGTCCTGCCTATGCCATGGTGCAAAGTAAGTAGCATGGGTGCCTAATAGAATGTGAAGCAAAGCATCACGGAAAGTATGAGTAGGGAAAGGTTGTTTTTGTCAGGAGGGGCCTATTATTTGAAAAATACTGTAACATCTCATTTTTATCCAAAGATCATTTTTCTGGCAACATTGACTATCTGAGACATAGCCAAGAATCTAGAAGGAAGAAAAAACAAAGTCTGAGTAGCCAAAATAGATGTTCAAAAGTGTAGACGCCAAAGTTCACACACTGAATAATTCAAGGTATATATTGTACTGTGTTATAATACAATAATGTCATCTTGAGCTCACGTATAAAATCCCTATAGTACACAATCTCAGGCTTCAAGGTGAAGTGATGTTTTTGAGCCAAGGCTCTAAAAGATAGATAGAGTTCCAATGTGGAAGGTGGAGGAAGGAGAGGAAGAGGGAATGTTGTGAGCAAAGGGACAGCAACTGGAAAGTATGGGATATATAAGCAGGGAAAACAATGAATAAATGAGCTTGGCTGGAGTATAGAGTACATGAAAGGAAGCAATATGATATAAGGGTGAAAGGCAGGGTAGTGCTAGATTATGGAGGACCTTGCATACCAGGGTGGCCAGGTAGCACAGCGAGTAAGAGCACTGGCCCCAGTGTCGGGATGACCTGGGGATCGAATCCTGGGCTCAAACACTTAGCACCCACCCAGAAACACCTGGCTGTGTAACCTTGAGCAAGTTACTTAACCCTGATTGCTTTAAAAAAAAAAAGACAATTTGATTCAGTTGGTATTAGGGAACCACAGAAAGTTTTGGAGAAGGGTGTGACATGGCCAGGTCTATGTGCTTAAAATCTGGCAGTGGTAAGCTTCATACTATATATAAAATTCATTGATGTGAAATAGTTATTTGATGATTTCAGATAAATGAGATGATATTGTAGTTTCCACATGATACAAATCTTCTTCATTCTAAGTGAGTTCCATATATTGAATTTTGAATGTCAAGAATTGCCCCAGTTGGGAACTTTTTAACCTAACTTGACACTTCAAATTTTAGAGTGTGGCTACACCTACTGTCACAAAGTGGCATTACAACATGTTCAAGATTTCAGAGACTAGTAGGATGCCAGCAAAGTCTGACAATTGCCAGGTATCTTCAGGGATGGGAGAAATTACTTTTCCATATACCTTGGGCCACCGGAGTGTAAGGGAGTTCAATCTGTTTATCTAGCAGTGTCTAATGTAACAACAACACCATTTATGTGGAGCTTTAAGGGTTGTAAAACAATTGACATATTCTGTCTCATTTGATTGATGAGGTAGAGGCCCATTTTACATTTGTCCCCACTTTACAGATGAGATAACTGAGGCTGAGAGAAGTAAGTGATTTGTCCAATGGTCTCATGGCTAGTGTGTCTGTGGCAGGATTTGAAGTCAGGTCTTCCTGATTCCAGGTCTGAAACTCTATCCACTACATAATACAGATAGCAGGTACTTAAAGCTTGTAGAATTACATTGATTCAGAAAAATGACCCAAGAAGGGGAAGAGAGAGGAGGCAGTATCTACCATTACATGAGATTGGCCACTATTTTAATTCCTTTCTCATGAAAACCTTTCCATTCAGACTATTGTGGGACTCATTTTTTCTTTTGGAAACATGTCTTTAATTTTATACATAAGGTGAATAGTTAAACTAGAATTATAGCAATTTGTTTTAAAGTTGTCATTTCCTGAATTACATCTGTTCTGTAAAAGAAAGGATACTCATTGAACTCAACAGTGCCTCTGGCCATATAACAGATCTATGGTGTTCCTTTGTTTTGTAGTTTGTCGTCACCTGACTCGACTGAGCCATATTTTGTTTTCTGTTAATTCTGCCAGCTTTTGCTTGTTCCTCCCATATGTTGGAGAGCTTTCCAAGGGCCTCACAATGTGAGGTATTTTTCTTTCTTAAAATACAGAACAGTGATATGAGTATCAACCAAAACCCTCAAATTCTACCCCCTCCTGTTTGCTCCCTGTTCCCCCATATCACCTTCATGATTTAAAAAGGGTCAGCTTACAGCCTTCTGTTGTCCTCCCAACCTTTCACTCACGTCCCCGAGGCCCATCCCCAAAACATTTCAAATCACTTGATTTGAAATCATATGCGTGGGACTGAGGAATCCAGAATGAGGTGGGAGCCCGTGTATAATTTAGAATGTGACACTGGCTTGTCTTGCCTGGTGAAAGGAGCCTCAAAGGATTGCAGAGGAGTTATTTCAAGGTATGACAGAGGCAAGTTGAAAGGAGAAGCTTTCAGAGCGACTATAGAGAGAGCAGATCAGAAGAAGACACGTGTGTGTGTGTGTATGTGTGTGTGTGTGTGTGTAGTCATGCTGTAGAACAGCATTCGTTCCTAATTTAGCTTCATATTTTAACTTTTAAAAATTGGAATAATTAGGATCTTTGAAATGTCAAGGTCCCCAATTCCAGCAGCTGGGACTCTGGGAGATATGGCTTTGACTGGGAAAGAGTTTCTCTTGTTTTCTGTCATGTTAATGTGAAGAAGGGATAGAGTGTTTAGGTCGGGGGTTCCTATACTTTCTTGGATACCCTTGACAGTCTGGTAAAGCCCATGTGCCCCTTCTCAGAACAGTGTTCTTAAACACATAAAATCAATACATGGGATTACAAAGGAAGTAAATTATAATTGAAATACAGTTATCAAAATATTTAAAAATAAGTTCATGGACACCAGGTTAAGAATCCCTGGTCTAGGTGTAGCCTTCCCTGTCTGAAGAGTAGGCAGTCTCGGGGCGGCTAGGTGGCGCCATGAATAGAGTGAATGGAGCTCCAGCCCCAGGGTCACGAAGACCTGAGTTCAAATCCAACCTCAGACACTTAACACACACACACACACACACACAAACCTAGCCGTGTGACCTTGGGCAAGTCACTTAACCCCAATTGCCCTAAAAAAAAAAAGAGTAGGCAGTCTCTCTGTGGCGTGTTTTCTGGACTGAGAAGACTAAGGGGCTGGAGCTGACTTCTAGTGGCCATAAATCTGCATCTGAGTAGAGAAGGGAGCATCGGTGGGTTCTACCTCTTCTTTGCCAGAGTGGTTCCTTCAGAGGAATGGGGATGGGGTGGGGAGAAGAGGTGATGGGAAGTGGAAGTTGTAATGTAGGCAGAGAACTATAACTAGGATTTCCAGGACCTGGGACAAGTCTGTTGAACAGGGATATAAAGGGAGAAATGGGGAGAAAAGGGAGAAAATCCACCACCCTGGGGCTAGCAAACTCTCTTCTCCCGATTCCTTCTGTTGCAAAGTGACAAAGGTAGTACATAGAGGGGATAGAGTGCTAGGTCTGGAGTCACGAAGATTCCTGACTTCTTGAGTTCAAATCTGGCCTCAGACACTTTGTAGCTGGGTGACCCTGGACAAGTCACTTAATGCTGTTTGCCTCAGTTTCCTCATCTGTAAAACAAACTGGAGAAGGAAATGGCAAACCACTCCAGTATCTTTGCCAAGAAGACCCCAAATGAGGTCATGAAGGGATAGACACAACTGAAAGATGACTGAACAATAATGATAGGCTGCCCAGTCTCCTAGACTACATCCCCATCCATTTCAGCCCTACTCCTTGTGAGTCATTTGGCTCTGCCTTCCCCTTCTGTTGGGCTCTCTAGAGCCTCCATTCTACCATCTGAAGAATTTCCCTTCATTTTAGAATTCTTTTCACCTTACTCTCTTGCCCTTACAGAGATCTGACATTTCATCTCTGCTCCTCTCATACCCTATTCCAAGCTGGACAAGAGGATGTCTGAAGATTGGCAGATGAGGTCTTCTCAAGTCTCTCCGATTCTTGATTTGTATTTGTGACAGCCTAAAGAGAAGAGATGCTGTCTTTGACTTCCCTAGACCTGTTATTGGGGGAGGCGGGTAATGGTGGTATTGAACATGTTTGAAGAGTTCATAGGATGTTGAAGGTTCTAACACACACACATACACACACACACACACACACACACACAATTTGGTTTTAGGATCCCTAGCCAGGTATTATTCCCTACCCTTGACCCAATTGGACACTTTAGGTGCAAAACTGTGAAAGTGAAGAAAGGGAATGGGGAAGCAGAGGACAGGTGTTCTCAAGAAGTCATGGCCCAGAGTACTATCTCTCTTCAAAAGGTCTTGCTCAGCCTGAAGTTCCTAACCGCGAACTTTATTCAGATCCTTGATGGGTGTTAGCCCTGCTGCATACAGCTCTGAACTTCTGAGCTCAAGTGCTCCACCAGACTCAGCCTCCCTGGTAACAGGGGTTATAGGTGTGGGCCACCAACACCTGGTGGGATCTCTCATTTTACAGAGAATGAAACAAGATCCCAGAGAGAAATGAAATGACTTTCCCAAGGTCACAGAGATAGTAAGTTAAAAGACTGGGATTTGAACCCAAATTCTTAGACTCCAAAGTCAGCACTTTTATCATATTGACAAATTTCCACTGCACTGGAATGCCTCCCATAAGGGTTCCTTCCTTATTTAGCCTCATCCCCTTGGTTTACGGCTCCATTGTCTCTGCTTGTGTGCACAAAGGCTCAACCAGAAGAGTCCTTATGTCTTTTCCAAAGAATGACCCTCCTTCCAGTGGCGTTCTCTTACCCGACCCCCTTTACAATTCAACTTTTGTCCAAGGCTACAGGAGAGCATGAACAGAATGGCTGACACAATGGACAGAGTATCGGACCTGGAGTCAAGAAGACTCATCTTTCTGAGTTCAAATGCAAGTCACTTAACCCTGTTTGCCTCAGTTTCCTCATTTGCGAAATGAGGTGGAGAAGGAAATGGCAAACCACTCCAGTATCTTTGCTAAGAAAATCTTAAATGGGGTCAAGAAGAATCGGACAAGACTGAAAAAATGACTGAACAGCCACAGGAAAGCTAGTAACATTGAGATTATTTGCAAATGGAGTGACTGAAACTTCAGCCAATCTTGTTTGTCCTTGTAGTTTAATAAATATTTGTTGAATTGTCCAAGAGACAATTCTGATGATTCAAGAATAACCTAATTCTTCCACAATTTGTTCTTATAAGATTACTCAAATTACCTGGGGCAATTCCAGTCACAGAAATCTGTCTGAATTAGAGTTCATCTGGGTTTTCAGTAAATCTATTTGTCTTGAAGGTCTACCTAAATTCTCCCAAATGAATTTGGGGAGCGGGAGGTCAGAGCTCAGAATCTTCTCCCATGCTAGACAGGAATAGAAATCAACATATTTTTTCGTGGCATGCAGTTTGCTGTTTCCCATAAAATTGGTGGCTTCTTATCTACATTAAAATTTTTTTGGCAGATACTTTTTTTTTGATTAGTGGTTTTTAATATTTTCCAAATGCTTTATTAACTTCTGGTTTACATCATTCATTTACACAAGATTTTGAGTTACAATTTTTCCCCCCGTTTTCCCCTACCCACCACCCAAAAATTGCGGTCCCACAAGATATCCCCTCCTCCAATCTGCTCTCTCCCATATCTTCTCCCATACCCCCTTCGACTTTTCCAGTAGGGCATGATGGATCACTATGCCCCAGTGCCTGTATATCTTATTTCCCAATTACATGTAAAATAGTATCAATAATAGTATATATTATATATATATATGTGTGTGTGTGTGTGTGTGTGTATACATATACATATATTTAAACATTTGATTTTAAAACTTTGAATTCCAGATTCATTCCCTTCCTCCCACCCACCCTTACTGGGAAGATAAGCAGATTAGTATAGGTTGTACATGTGTAGCTAATGCAAAACACTACCATAGTAGATGTATTGTAAAAGGCTGACTATATTTCCCTCTCTCCTATCTCACCTCCCACTTGTTCTATTCTCTACTTTGATCCTGTCCCTTTTCAAAAGTGGGTGCTTCCAACTCCCCCCCCCCCCCCCCCTGCCCTCCCTTCCATCATCCCCCACTCATTCCCTTCCCCCCTACTCTCCTGTAGGGTGAGATACCCTATTTAGTGTGTATGTCATTCCCTCCCCAAACCAAATTCAATGAGAATAAGGTTTTGCCTTTTTGCCTTCCTGATCTTCCCCTCCATTGTAACCATTTTCCCTTGCCTCTTCTATATGAGATGGTTTACCCCATTCTGTCTCTCCCCATCTCCTCTCATTATATTCCTCTCTCACCTTTTAATTTCACCTTTTAAGTATTATCCCTTCCTATTAAATTGGTCCTGTGCCCTCTATCTATGTATACTTGTAAACATATATACACACATTCACATATGTATTCATATGCCCTCATATATATATATTTTTTTATTCCCTTCAAATATTTTCATATTGAGAAAAGTGTCATCAGTTACAATTATCATTTTTCTATGAGGAATGTAAATAGTTCAACTTTGATAAGTTCCTTATGATTTCTTTTCCCTGTTTACCTTCTCATGCTTCTCTTGCTTCTTGTATCTGAATGTCAAATTTTCTATTCAACTCTGGTTTTTTCATCAAGAATACTTGAAAGTCCTCTATTCCACTAAATGACCACATTTTCCCCTGAAACATGATACTCAGTTTTGCTGGGTAGGTGATTCTTGGTTTTAATCCAAGCTCCTTTCACCTCTGGAATATCATATTCCAAGCCCTGCGATCCCTCAGTGTAGAAGCTGCTAGATCCTGTGTTATCCTGATTGTGTTGCCACAATATTCAAACTGTTTCTTCCTGGCTGCTTGTAATATTCTCTCCTTGATCTGGTAATTTTGGAACCTGCCTAAAATATTCCTAGGAGTTTTATTTTTGGGATCTTATCCAGGAGGTGATTGGTGTATTCTTTCAACCTCTATATTGCCCTCTGGTTCTAAAACATCAGGGCAATTTTCCTTGAGAATTTCTTGGAGGATGATTTCTTAGGTTCTTTCTTTGATCATGGCTTTCAGGTAGTCCAATAATTTTTAAATGATCTCTCCTGGATCTATTTTCCAGGTCAGTGTATTTTCCCATGAGATATTTCACATTGCCTTCTATTCTTTCATTTGTTTGGACCTGTTTAGCAGCATCTTGATTTCTCATAAAGTCATTAACTTCCATTTGCTCCAATCTAATTCTGAAGGAATGATTCTTCTCAGTGAGCTTTTGAAATTCTTTTTCCACCTGGCAAATTTGGCTTTTTAAGATACTCTTCTCCTCATTGCCTTTTTGAGCCTCTTTTGCCATTTGAGTTAGTCTTTTTTTTTTTAAGGTGTTATTTTCCTCAGTCAGACTGTTGACTCTCATTTCATAATTTTCTTGCATCATTTTCATTTCTCTTCCCAATTTTTTCTCCATTTCTCTTATTTTCTTGTTAAGGTCCTCTATGGCCTGTAACTAGCTCATATTTTCCTTTGAAATTTTTGGTGCAAGAGTTCTGACTTCACTGTCTTCCTCCTGTTCCATGTTTTGATCCTTTTTGTCACCAAAATAGTAGTGTAAAGTTGGGGTGCTCTGTTTATTTAGCTTCTTTTGCCTTCTCATTTTGCCACTCAGTTACTTGACCCCTGGGCTTTTTGCCACAGTAGGACTCTGCCACCAGACATGGGAGCTTCATCCCAAATGCTGGGGTTTTCTCCGCTGCTGAAGGTATTAGTTGGGTGCCCTCTCTGAAGCCTCCACATGCTCTGTCAAGCTCGTCACACACCCCAGGACCTCCACCCTAGACCACAATCCAGATCCAAGCAGGTTGAAGCAAGAGTGATTACCCCTCAGACTGGTCACTTGGTCCCCCTACACTCTGCAGGCCAGCAGCTGAAGCAGCCATGTGTGACTGTGGCTGCAGGGCCACAGCACCTCAGCCGCTTCTCGCCCCAGCTGCTTCTCGCTCCAGGGGCAAAGGACAACTGCACTCCCAACTACTGGATCCCAAAGTCCACACTGTAGTAACCTCTCACTTTGTCCTTAGCATCTATGTGTTGATAATTCTGGAAACTGCCACATCTGCTGATGATCTGAAGTCCTTCCAGCTGGTGGTTGGTCAGGCCCATCCTAGGGCTAAAATCTCAGGCTACCATGGGGCTGGGCTTGGCTCCCAGAGCGCTGCGATGGCCAATTCCTGCCAGCCTACCAGGCTGTCCTCAGTGGGAGGTTAGCTTCTCTGTGTCATTTTGTGGGTTCTGTAGCTCCAAAGTTTGTTTAGAGTCCCCTTTTACATGAATTGGGGAGGTGGTGGAAGCCAGAGCCCTGTGTAAGTCTTGTTTTTACTCTGCCATCTTGACTCTGCCCCCCACAGATTTTCTTTTAATTTATCATGGATTTAATTTCTGACTATAGGATAATTTAGTATCTATTTTCTCAGTGGATTGTCTATGCTGAGATTTGATATTTGCTTGAGTGGAAAATATCTATGGAAAATACAGGAGCTATGCATGTCCTTATTCATTTACTTATCATCTGTGACCTTCCAGATGCTGGCCTAATGGGAGGAAATATTATGATAGCATGTATTGCCTCAGGCTTTTTCCTTATTGTGCAAATGGATGATGGTTAGCAATTCTGGGAGAGGCTGAGAGAGGCAGAGACTGGAGACACAGAGAGAGAGAGGGAGAGGTGGGGGGAGAGAGAGAGAGAGAGTAAGGACAGATGTCAAGATCCGAAGTGGACAGCTGGGTCAGGGATAGTGTCTAGTGGCCATTTTCCCTAGGCTCTGCTGGTCATCTCAGTTATACCAATGATCTGAGAGCAGGGCTAGTCTGCCAAGAGGTGCAAAATTAGATTTAGAGCAGATTAGTTTGGAACGGGACTGAATACTTTAAGCAACTTGAGGATTCCGGACTTTGGGGAGGAGATCATTGCATTTGTGGTTTGTGAGTGTGACACTCAGTTGGGCTCAAATGCTGCCTTCCTTAAGCTTCCAGAGAGAACCTGTTACCTGTTAATTATCTGCAAGTTTAGCTGAGTGCAATATCTCATAAATCCACCCGGTGGCGCCGTGCTTGAGTTACCAGCCAAGTACTCTTCAGTTATTCTTGGTCAAAGGGCAAAGAAAAGCGACTCTATAATAATATGCTGCACATAGTGCCTGATACATAATACGCATTTCATGCATATTTTCCTCCTCCTCCTTCTCTTCCTTCTCCTCCTCCCCCCCCTCTCTCCTCTCCCTCCTTCTCTTCTCCATTCTCTTTCCTTCCTCCTCACTCTTCCACCTCCTTCCTCCTCTCTCCTCCTCCTCTGCCTCCACAATCCTTTAGCCTCCACACACCTAGTCTGTTCCTCCAAGTGCTTAGCATTTAGATCCAAAGTGGCTTCTGCCAACCACTCTATGGTCAAGTCCTAACAGTACTGGGGATGAAATAAGATATTCTTCAAAATATTAAAATGCGGAATCGAATAGCTTTTTCCAGCAAGCTCTTACTTCATGTAATGTTTTACTCTCTAAGGCCATTTCCCAATGCATTCACAGATTCACAGACGATAATTACTCTTCCACACAGGATAAAGTGAAAAAGGAGAAAGAGTTGACACCAACGCACTCCCGTCTCCAGCTCACTGCTTGGCTCTCGCCCAAGATTTTTTGGTGCAGATGGAGAGAATCCTGATCAAGCACTCCCATAGATGATAGAAAAGGAACTGTGGACTAAAAAGGGAGTGTTTGTCCACCTCAATCTCTTACAGGCACACAGAAACATAGTGTTTGTTATCAGGCCTTGGTTACTTCTGGGTGGGACTGACTGTGGCTTTTTTCTACCAGTTTGGTCCAACGGCCCCAGTGTATCGATCACAATTCTCACCCCTCTGCTCCCTTTGTTCAGAAGGCACCACCATCCAGAAGGGAAGTCCTGGTTGCAAGGTCAGAAAAAGGCAGGGATGAAAGGGAGCCTTGGGTAAATATGAATAGTATTTCTTTTCTTTTGTTTCATGTCTTCTACCCCGACCAAAAATCATCAAGAGGATTGTCATGACCCTCGATGAATAGGAAAAATAATCCCCTTCATGCCAAGATCACCTGATGACGCCGTTTCTGTTTCAGGCCTAGAAGAATACACTACAAAGGGGTGAAAGGACAAACAGAAGTGCTGGTTTACATTCGATTTCTCTAATAGTAAAGAGATGGCAGATGTAGTGGATGTATCATTTGCCTGAAGAAGAGGAGATTTTGAAAGACTGTGATAGCTGCTTTTAGGCAATTAAATAGCTATCATTATATTTATTCTGCTTGACCCCAAGGACACAGAACTAGCTAGGAACAATGTATAGAAGTTATAGAGACAAATTCAAGCTTCTTGTAAGAAAAAACCTTCCATCGCAGCACTTCCAAGGAAGAATGAGCTATCGCAGAAGATGGTAGGTTTCCCTCAATGGAGGGATTCCAGTAAAGGCTGGATGACCACTAGGTTAATGAAAGACAAGAGTGAACTAGCAGAGACTTCAGTTTTCTCCCCTTCAATATAAAAGGGTTAGATTAAAGGAACTCGGCTATCCTTCCAGCTTTAGCACTTCACGCTTCTATTCATATCTTCTCTTATTTATTTCTCATTTTATTAAATATTTATGCAAATCTTTTCAAATTTCTTTCTTGGAGAGAGGGGGCAGGCAAACTGTTGTCCCTAGCGCTCTTATATAGAAAAAAAAAATTCAGGTGACCCGAAGGACAATGGAAAAACACAAAAAACACAGCAGATTATCAGAAATGACTTGCTTATGAAATGTGGTATAAAAAGATATTACCATAAGCGTGTATAACTAGAAAAGGTGGTAATCTGCTCAGGCTGTGAGAATGATGGCCAAGCTGAGCCTTACCTTAATTTCCACAGATTATTAAAAGGATAAGAGAAAGGCCTCTTATCTTCAATGGAAGATTTATGGAAAGACACAGATAAGAATTGCATAGGATAAGAAAATATCTTTCTAGGACCTCCACATGGCTCCAGCTCTCACCACCTCCAATCCATGTAAAAGGGGACTCTGAACAAACTTTGGAGCTGCAGAACCCACAAAATGCCCCAGAGAAGCTAACCTCCCACTGATGACAGGCCAGCAGGCTGGCAGAAATGGGCCAGTGCACTGCTCTGGGAGCCAAGCCAGCTCCACACTGAGGTTTTAGCCCCAGGGTGGGACTGACCAGCCACTGGCTGGAGGGACTCCAGATCACCAGCAGCTGTGGTGGTCCAGAATTATCAACACATAGATGCTAAGGACAACGAGAGAGGTCAGTGCAGTGTGGATTTTGGGACCCAGTAGTTGGGAGTATGTCAGCTTTTGCCCCCAAGGTGAGAAGCCACTGAGGGCTGCCGGCACAGCCACTGCTGTGTGGCAGCTTTAGCTCCTGGTCTGCAGACTGTAGAGGGACAAGAGACCATTCTGATGGGATAATTGCTCTTGCTATAACCTGCTTGGATCTGGATTGTGGTCTAGGGGTATGTGTCCAGCTTGCCAGAGTGTATGGAGGCTTCAGAGAGGGCACCCAACTAATACCTCTGGCAGCTGAGAAAACCCCAGTGTTTGGGACAGAAGCTCCCCTGTCTGGTGGCAGAGTCCTACTGTGGCAAAAAGCCCAGGGGTCAAGTGACTGAGGGGCAACATGACCAGGCAAAGGAAGCAAAGCAAACAGAAGAATCCAACATTAGACTCCTATTTTGGGAACAAAAAAGGATCAAAGCATGGAACAGAAGGAAGACAGTGAAGTCAGAACTTCTGCACCAAAAGCTTCAAAGGAAAATAAGATCTGGTTACAGGCCATAGAGGACCTTAAGAAGCAGATAAGAGAAGTGGAGGAAAAATTGGGAAGAGAAATGAGAACAATGCAAGAAAATTACTAACTGAGAGTCAACAGCCTGACTGAGGAAAATAACACCTTAAAAAACAGACTAACTCAAATGGCAAAAGAGGCTCAAAAAGGCAATGTCCAGGAGAAGAATGCCTTAAAAAGCCAAATTTGCCAGATAGAAAAAGAATCTCAAAAGCTCACTGAGGAGAATCATTCCTTCAGAATTATATTGGAGCAAATGGAAGTTAATGACTTTGTGAGAAATCAAGATGCTGCTAAACAGGTCCAAACAAATGAAAGAATAGAAGGCAATGTGAAATATCTCATGGGAAAAACCACTGACCTGGAAAATAGATCCAGGAGAGATCATTTAAAAATTATTGGACTACCTGAAAGCCATGATCAAAGAAAGAACCTAGAAATCATCCTCCAAGAAATCCTCGAGGAAAACTGCCTTGATGTTTTAGAACCAGAGGGAAAAATAGAGGTTGAAAGAATCCACCAATCACCTCCTGGATAAGATCCCCAAAAGAAAACTCCTAGGAATATTTTAGGCAGGTTCCAAAATTCCCAGATCAAGGAGAGAATATTACAAGCAGCCAGGAAGAAACAGTTTGAATATTGTGGCAACACAATCATTATAACTCAGGATCTGGCAGCTTCTATACTGAGGGATCACAGGGCTTGTAATGTGATATTACAGAGGTCAAAGGAGCTTGGATTAAAACCAAGAATCACCTACCCAGCAAAACTGAGTATCATGTTTCAGGGGAAAATATGATTATTCAGTGGAATAGAGGACTTTCAAGCATTCTTGCTGAAAAAACCAGAGTTGAACAGAAAATTTGACATTCAGATATAAGAAGCAAGAGAAGCATGAGAAGGTAAACAGGGAAAAGAAATCATAAGGAACTTATCAAAGTTGAACTATTAACATTCCTACATGGAAAAACAATAATTGCAACTGATGAAACTTTTCTTAGTATGAAAATATTTGAAGGGAATATAAATATATATATATATATATATATATATATGTCTGTATCGGAGGGTATACAGGTGTATGAATACATATGTAAATGTGTGTATATATGTGTACAGGTATACATAGATAGAGGGCACAGGACCAATTTAACAGGAAAGGATCATACTTAAAAGGTGAAATTAAGAGGTGAGAGAGGAATATAATGAGATGAGATGGGGAGAGACAGAATGGGGTAAACTATCTCACATAAAAGAGGCAAGGGAAAATGATTACAATGGAGGGGAAGAATATTAAGGCAAAAGGGAATGGGTCAACCTTATTCTCATTGAATTTGGCTCGGGGAGGGAATGAAATACACACTAAATAGGGTATCTCACCCTATAGGAGAGTAGGGGAAGGGGATGAGTGGGGGGATGATGGAAGGGAGGGCAGGCTGGGGGGGGGGGAAGTTGGAAGCACCCACTTTTGAAAAGGGATGGGATCAAAGTAGAGAATAGAACAAGTGGGAGGTGGAATAGGAGGGAGGGAAATATAGTCACTCTTTTACAATATATCTACTGTGTTATTGTTTTGCATTAGCCACACATGTACAACCTATACTGAACTGCTTATCTTCCCAGTAAGGGTGGGTTACAAGGGAGGAAGGGAATGAATCTGTAATTCAAAGTTTTAAACTCAAATGTTTAAAAAAATATAAATATATATATTATATATATATATATACTACTATTAATACTATTTTACATGTAATTGGGAAATAAGATATACAAGAACTGGGGCATAGAGATCCATCATGCCATACTGGAAAAGTCGAAGGAGCTATGGGAGAAGATATGGGAGAGAGCAGATTTTGGGAGGGAATATCCTGTGAGATTGCTATTTTGGGGCAGTGGGTAGGGCAAAAATGGGGAGAAAATTTGTAATTCAAAATCTGGTGGAAATGAATGATGTAAACCAGAAGTTAATAAAGCATTTGAAAAATAGAAAAAAAAATATCTTTCTATCTGCAGCTGTGGATCGTGGTATTTCTGAAGTTAAGGGTGGAGTTGAAGTTATAGGATATTTCCATATAAATTCTCTAAAGCATTTTAGAGATTTGCCTTTGGGGGCACAGAAGAAATTGTGTACTTGTATATAAACACATATGTATTAGGTTATACATGTATACATCATTTATATGCACATATGATCATATATATATAACATACACTATCCATACATGTATATGTATTCAGTACATTTACATAAACACACATGTAATTCATTAATTTGTTTTTGTCTGTTTGTGTCTGTATCTGTGTCCATGCACATACCTGCACATGGTTAGGTCCAGAGTGGGCGTGTTAGGGGGAACTCCTGGTGTGGAAATTCTCTTCACTAATGAAGGTTAACAACTTATCTGTAACTTACAACCTTAGAGAGCTATCTGGGGGCACTTGAAAAGTTAAGTGACTTGCCAGTGGTTACCCAGCTATTATGTATTAAAAAGGCAGAATTTGAACCCAGGTTTTCCTAGCTACAATGATGGCCCTCTATTCATTATGTCATTATGCCTCATATTAGAATATTGATATTATTAAATACTAGGTTTACTATAATTGGATGTTCCTACTGTATCTATTGACTTAATTTTTATTTTTGTTTTATTGTTTGTATTGACCTAATTAAAAAATTAGTTGGAGTGGTTAGGTGGTATAGTGAATAGAACACTGGCCCTGGAGTCAGGAGGACCTGAGTTCAAATCGGGCCTCAGATCCTTAACACTTACTGGATGTATGTCCTTGGGCAAGTCACTTAATCCCAATTACCCTGCCTTCTCCCCTTCAAAAAGCAAAAAAAAAAAAAATTAGTCTTACGTATTCTAGGTATTGCTACATCTGAATTTTTTGTGAGTTGAGTAGATTTCATTCCTGAAAATATTTTTATTTAAAGTAAGTTTCTCATATACAACTTATACAGAGTATCCCAAAAGTCTTAGTGCAATTTTCAACTTTTGTAGCTTTTGATGTTCTGATATGTTTTGGCATGCTTTTGGTATATTTAAGCTGTTAAACTGCACTAAGACTTTTGAGACTTCCTATATAGTGCTTTTCCTTAAAAAAAAAAAATCCATTCCCCAAGTCTCATATACTGAAGTTGTGCAGTTAAGGTCTCATACATTTCATAAAATGTTTTTTTTTTCTTGTAGCCATTTTTACTTCTTTTCTTCTCCCTCTCCTACATCAAATCTCACATTTGGGTAAGTCGCATAACCCTGTTTGCCTCAGTTTCCTCATCTGTAAAATGAGCTAGAGAAGTAAATGGCAAACCACTCCAGTAGCTTTGCCAAGAAAACCCCAAATGGGGTTGTGAAGAGTCAGACACAACTGTGAAATGACTGAGCAACAAGGGGAAGGATTCCTTTCTTATTGATCTGAACGTACATGTCACTTCCCCATAAAGCTTGGACATGTGCATTGGCACCTTGTTAAGAGGACAGTTGACAACTCCCCGTTAGTTTCCAGGGTCTGGTGTCCTGATTGGTTTCCAGTGAATTTGGCAGCCTTGACCCACGATGATTGGCTGGGATTCAGAACAACTGAACTCATCGAAGGAGCTGCCCCTTCGTGTTGGCTTATAAAGGAATGTAACAGCATAGTCAGTCAACAAGTATCTACTAAGTTCTTACTCTGTGCTGTATTTCCTCTTCATCCTCTAGGTAGCTTGCATTCTCCATGTATTCGTTCGCCTGCTGTCTTCTCCACTAGATTGTAAACTCCTTGAGGGCAGGGATTGCCTTTTGCCTCTTTTTCTATCTCCATTGCTTAATATAGTGCCTGGCACATAGTAGGCCACTTAATAAATGTCTAATGATTGGTTGATTGCTGGGCACTGTGCTAATCTTTGGCGCTACAAGGAGAAAGAAAGAAATTCAGAGTTCTTGCCCTCAAGGAGATGACATTTAAATGAGGGAAGAAAACACATAAAAGGAAGCTGAAAAGGAGGTGGGAGAGAACCTAAGGTTATCGAGGAGGATGATAGATTTGGAAACAAAGTGAATGCCCCTTTGTAGAGAGAAAGAGAAAGTCTGTAACGCATTCTGGAGACGAAGGACACCTGGCTGGCCTGGGTCACCTCCTTACATGGAGATTCAGGCCATCTGATCAGAGGGAGAAGTAGAAGGAGAAGAGGGAGGGCACTTCCAGAGTGTGAATTCCAGGGCTGGGGTGAAGAACTGGGGCATGGTGGAGGAAGTCTGGAGTGTGGCCGGAGAGGAATCAGCCTAATCTGGGCTCTTCCGCCCTTCGTGTCTTATCACACCTTTCTTATGTCCTTTTTTTGCCTTAATCTCACACACATGTCCTTTTTTGGGCTTTTATCACACCTTTCTTTGTCATTTTTTGCCTTTGTTGCACTTTTCTCATATCTTTTTTTTTGCCTTTACTGCACCTTTCTTCAGGGGTGCAAGCTGATCAGGGGGAAGAGCTTGATCCTTTCTTGGAAGCCCCCGAATGGCAGTTGACGGTGACTTGTGGCAGAAGCACGTGATATGTGTGCTCACATATAGCGTGAGAAGCCAGTGTCTGATGTACAAGAGATGGCAGGAGACAGCAGCACCCTGAGAGACTCCCTACGGAAACATGTGCCAGAAGCAGGCCTGTATATGCCATCTGGGGCCTTGTGCAGAGGACAGATGGTGTAGGTCTGATAAGAGGGGACATTCCTAAAGTCTTCGTTTCTCAAGCTCATGGACAGTGCTCCTGAACTCCATTCTTCTGAGTGGAAGAGGGGAGATTTCAAACTCTTAGGCAGCATTATCCCAAAATTAGCTTGATCAGAGAAGGGAGATTTTCAGCTCCCCATGCTCCCAGTCTCTCAGCTGAGAACCTTGCCTCATATTTTACTAAAAAACGGAGTCTATTTATTGAGAGTCCCCTCTTCTCCCTTCCTCCTCATCATCTCATATCATCCTGAAGCCTTATGTCACATTCTTCCCCACCCCTGTCTCACATGAAGAGGTGGCCCTACTCCTCACCTGTATAAGTGACCCCATTCCATCCCATCTCCTCTGGTAGATTGCCCCCTCTGTCAAACCTGCTCTCTCACTTCCCTTCAATCTCTCCCTATCTACTGGCTGCTTTCCTGCTGCCTATAGCCAGATATACCCCTATCTCCTTAATCCCCCCAAACTCTCACTCGATTCTGCCATCCCTGCCGTCATCTCCTATCTCTCCTGCTTCTTGTGACTAAGCTTGAGAAGATATAATAGATATCTCCACTTCCTCTCCTTTTCCTCTCCACTGTCTGGCTTCTGACCTCATCATCCAGGTGAAATGGCTATCTCCGGGCTTACCAAGGATCTCTTAGTCGCCAAACCCAATGGCCTTTTCTCGGTCCTCACCCTTCTTGACCTCTCTTCAATCTTCGATGCTATTGGTCACGTTCTTCTTGACGCTCTCTCTTCCCTAGGCTTTTGGGACGCTCTTCTCTCCTGTTTTTCCTTCTACCTGATGCCTCCGATCGTTCCCCTTTGCTGGATCTTCATCCGGGTCATACCCACTAATTGAGGGAGTCTCACAGGGTTCCATCTTACACACTCTCTTCCCTCCACGCTACTTCACACAGTAGTCTCATCAGTTCCCATGAATTTAATTATCATCTCTATGCTAATGATTCTCTCTCTCTTTTTTGTTGGGAAGGCAAGGCAATTGGGGTTAAGTGACTTGTCCAAGGTCACACAGCTAGTGAGTGTGTCAAGTGAGTGAGGCTGGATTTGAACTCAGGTCCTCCTGACTCCAGGGCTGGTGCTCTATTCACTGTGCCACCTAGCTGCCCCTATGCTGACAATTCTCAGATCAATTTGTCGAGTCCCAATTTCTCTGCTCACCTCCAGTTTTGCTTCTCTGTCTTTCAGACATTTTGAATTAGATGTCCTGTAGACATCTCAAACTCAATGTGTTCAAAATGGAATTCATCGTCTTTTCCCTCAGCACTCCTCAACATTCAAACTTCCCCATTATTGTAGAGGGCACCACCATCCACCCAAGCCCCCAGACTTAAACTTAAGATGTCATTCTTGACTCCTCACTATCTCTCGACTTCCATATCTAATCTGTTTCCAAAGTCTGTTGATTTGACATCTGTAACATTTCCAGAATATACTTCCTTCTATTCTCTGATCCCATCCTGGTGTGGGCCCTCATGATCTCATGCCTGGACTATTGCAGTAGCCTGCTGCTGGGTGTCCTTGCCACAAATCTTTCCCTACTCCAGTCTAACTTCCATTATTCAGTCACCAAAATGATTTTCCTGAAGTGCAGGTGTTACTATGTCGCTCCCGTCTTCATTCAATAAACTCCAGTAGTTCTCCATCAACTCCATGATCAAATACAAAGTCCTCTGTTTGGCATTCGAAACCCTTCCTACCTTCCCTCCCCCTGCCTGCCAATACCCACCTTTCCAATCTTGTACCTTACACAGCCGCTTCCCCTTCTGTCCCTGGCCCTTAGCCCTGGAAGAAGTCTTGTGGCCCTGGCATTCTCTGCCTATTCCCAATGACTGGAACGTTTTCTCCCCTCTCTTCACTCAGGTAGTGAGCTATTTGAGAGAAGAGCTTACTTTTTGCCTTTCTTTGTATCTTCAGTGTAACTTAGGTGCTACAACACAGAAAAAGTTCAAGAGACATCGTTTCTGGGCTACTAATCATTTTCTTAATTGTGCTAGTAGAAAATTGATAGGGGCAGAGTCAAGATGGCAGAGTAGAAGCAAGACCTTCGCACAGCTCCAGCTTCCACCTCCCCCAATTCATGTAAAAGGGGACTCTGAACAAACTTTGGAGCTACAGAACCCACAAAATGACACAGAGAAGCTAACCTCCCACCGAGGACAGCCTGGCAGGAATCTGCCAGCGCAGTGCTCTGGGAGCCTAGTGCAGGCCCATGTGAGCCAGAGGCTTTAGCCCCAGGGTGGGTCTGACCAGCCACTGGCTGGAAGGACTCCAGATCACCAGCAGCTGTGACTGTTTCCAGATTCATCAACACATACATGCGAAAGACAAAGTGAGAGGTCAGTGCAGTGTGAACTTTGGGACCAGTAGTTGGGAGCGTGTCAGCTTTTGCCCCCAGGGTGAGAAGCCACTGCGTTGCCTCGTCCCAGCCAGCACCATGGGGCAGCTTCAGCTCCTGGCCTGCAGACTGTAGGGGGATCAAGCACCAGTCTGAGGGGTTATCGCTCTTGCTTTAACCTGCTTGGATCTGGATTGCAGTTTAGGGTAGAGGTCCTGGGATGTGTGACCAGCTTGCCAGGGCATGTAAAGGCCTCAGAGAGCGCACCCAACTAATACCTTCAGCAGCTGAGAAAACCCCAGCGTTTGGGAAGAAGCTCCCCTGTCTGGTGGCAGAGTCCTACTGTGGCAAAAAGCCCAGGGGTCAAGTGACTGAGGGGTGACATGACCAGGCAAAGGAAACAAAGCAGACAGAAGATTTCAACATTATACTCCTATTTTGGGGACAAAAAGGATCAAAGCATGGAACAGGAGGAAGACAGTGAAGTCAGAACTCCTGCACCAAAAGCTTCAAAGGAAAATAAGAGCTGGTTACAGGCCATAGAGGACCTTAAGAAGCAGATAAGGGAAGTGGAGGAAAAATTGGGAAGATAAATGAGAACAATGCAAGAAAATTATGAAATGAGAGTGAACAGCCTGACTGAGGAAAATAACACCTTAAAAAACAGACTAACTCAAATGGCAAAAGAGGCTCAAAAAGGCAATGAGAAGAAGAATGCCTTAAAAAGCCAAATTTGCCAGATGGGAAAAGAATCTCAAAAGCTCACTGAGGAGAATCATTCCCTCAGATTCAGAATGGAGTAAAGCGAAGCTAGTGCCATTAAGAGAAATCAAGATGCTGTTAAACAGATCCAAACAAATGAAAGAATAGAAGGCAACGTGAAATATCTCATGGGAAAAACCACTGACCTAGAAAACAGATCCAGGAGAGATAATTTAAAAATTATTGGACTACCTGAAAGCCATGATCAAAGAAAGAACCTAGAAATCATCCTCCAAGAAATTCTCAAGGAAAATTGCCCTGATGTTTTAGAACCAGAAGGCAAAATAGAGGTTGAAAGAATCCACCAATCACCTCCTGAAAAAGATCCCCGAAAGAAAACTGCTAGGAATATTATAGCCAGGTTCTGGAATTCCCAGATCAAGGACACAATATTGCGAACAGCCAGGAAGAAGCAATTTGAATATTGTGGAAATGCAATCATTATAACTCAGGATCTGGCAGCTTCTATACTGAGGGATAGAAGGGACTGGAATATGATATTCCAGAGGGCAAAGGAGCTGGGATTAAAACCAAGAATCACCTACCCAGCCAAACTGAGTATCATGTTTCAGGGGAAAATATGGTCATTCGGTGGAATAGAGGACTTTCAAGCATTCTTGCTGAAAAAACCAGAGTTGATGAGAAAATTTGACATTCAGATACAAGAAGCAAGAGAAGCTTGAGAAAGTGAAAAGGGAAAAGAAATCATAAGCCACTTATCAAAGTTGAATTATTAACATTCCTACATGGAAAAGCGATAATTGTAACTGATGAAACTTTTTTCAGTATGAAAATAGTTGAAGGGAATATATATATAGGAGGGTATATGGGCATATGAATACATATATGAATGCGTGTATATATGTTTACAGGTATACATAGATAGAGGGCACAGGACCAATTTAATAGGAAGGGATGATACTTAAAAGGTGAAATTAAGAGGTGAGAGAGGAATATAATGAGAGGAGATGGAGAGAGACAGAATGGGGTAAACTATCTCATAAAGAAGAGGCAAGGGGAAATGGTTACAATGGAGGGGAAGAATAGGAAGGCAAAAGGGAGGTCAGCCTTATTCTCATTAAATTTGGCTCGAGGAGTATATGAAATACACACTAAATAGGGTATCTCACCCTACAGGAGAGTAGGGGGAAGGGGATGAGAGGGGGGATGATGGAAGGGAGGGCAGGCTGGGGGGGAGGGAAGTTGGAAAGGGACACTTTTGAAAAGGGACAGGATCAAAGTAGAAAACAGAATAAGTGGGAGGTGGAATAGGAGGGAGGAAAATATAGTCAGTCTTTTACAATATTATCTACTATGTTAATGTTTTGCAGTAGCTACATATGTACAACCTATACTGAACTGCTTATCTTCTCAGTAAGGGTGGGTGACAAGGGAGGAAAGAAATGAATCTTGAATTCAAAGTTTTAAAATCAAATGTTTAAAATTATATATACTACTATTAATACTATTTTACATGTAATTGGGAAATAAGATATACAGGCACTGGGGTAATGAGATCCACCATGCCCTACTGGAAAAGTCGAAAGGGGTATGGGAGAAGATATGGGAGAGAGCAGATTTTCAGAGGGGATATTCTGTGGGACTGCTATTTTGGGGTGGTGGGTAGGGGAAAAACATGGAGAAAATTTGTAACTCAAAACCTACAAAAACGAATGACGTAAATCAGAAGTTAATAAAGCATTTGAAAAAAAAAGAAACAAAAAAAAAAAGAAAATTAATAAAAGGGGTCAGGGGCACTCTCAAATTCCAAAGATTCCTCATGGAACCCACTCAAGGCTTATATGTCCTTGGAAGAGTGGGTGTTCCTAAGGGTGGTAATCAACTTGGATTGGTTAACAATTAATGAGAGTAATGAATATTATAATGAGAAGTGAATTTATTTTAATGAGGGGCTTGGGGACACGACTGATCACTTAGTATTGGACAAAGAGACATCTCTTATTTGGATTACCCTCACCTAGGGCAATCTAGATTAAAGAGGTTCAACCTCTGCTCAGATCTGGCTAAGACCCTATGGATTGGATTTTAATTTAGGTTAAATTCTTCCTAAATTTCTCTAGTTGAGTGGGATCTCCCATCCAAGATGGAAAAGCATGTACCCCAGGGATTTGGGCAATCTCATCCATTAACAATGGCCTTTAGAGACTGAACAACCTACAGGTTTCTGAAAAAATTCTGGTCCTAACTCAATAATTGACTATAAATATAAGAGAAATAATCATTTCTCTTGGTGCTTAACAAATGCTGATTGACTTACTATTAACTGACTAATTGAACTTTTGGGGGGTTGCTTCATGGGTAGATCCAGGTTCAAGAGTTTTTGAGGTAGAGGAGAGTGCATATGATATTTATACAAGTAGGATGCAAGGTAGAATGAAATAAAACAAAAAAGAGATCTGGGCAAAATACCATGTAAGATGTCAGGTCAAAGAGCAGGGAGGTCAGGGGAGGCTTCATGGAAGATGATGTGACTTGGACTTTGAAGCAAGAGAGGAATTTTAATGCAAAGAGATTGGAGGAGGGAGAAAAATTTCCTTATAATGACTCACTTATTTTGATTCAGAGAGAAGATTAATGGGTCTTCTATATCCTGTCAAAATGGTCCTTCTTAAATACTGCCAGCTGTGGAGAATCAAGGAAGGCTTAGTGGAGGAGGTGATATTTGAGCTGGGCCTTAGGATGGCTAGAGACCAATAGACAACATTTTAATGACAATTAATTAATTTAATCGACCTGCTTATTTATTGCTTTTTAATGTTTAAAGTATCTTCAGATATTAATAGTACATTTTTATAAATTTATATGATAGATTTTAGAAATGTGTCATTGATTTTCTACAGAAATTGTTAAATATTTCTATTATAAACAATATATGTGCTGGTCATTATGGATGACTCAGATCATGACTTTCTCTCATGAGGCCTCTATTCCCCTTCCTATCTATCTAGTGAGTGGAGGAAAAAAAAAGCCCACAAAGGTCCCTGGCACAAAGCTACCAGTGGGCTTAGAGATAATGAAATTAGTTCATGAGGGTGAATGGCCTAGTTCCATGTGACTTTCTTTTTCTGCAAATGCAAATTGCAAATAAAACTCATAAGCTTCAAGTCTCCAGGGGATCTGTTGATTGCCAAGCTGGTATGGTGATCTCCGAGCCAGTTGAATTTCCTCAATCAAATAGTGACAGGTTTTCCTTCCCTCTTTCACATTTTCTATAGCAAAACACAAACTTAGAATGCCCCCAAAATTTTCCTTTCCTTATGGAACCAATGTGTAAAAAGCCCCCCAAAACTACAAAAAAGTACCAGGCAAAAAGTTTAAATATGAAAACAACCCTTATGGATTAACCTTGTGATCTTTTCACCTGTTATTTGGGGCAATAACATGAAAGGGAGAAATGGAGAGAGGAGTGGATTCACCATTATCCCAGCAGTTTTTCTAAGAAGTCCTCTTTTCTCAACTTGGAAGACATACAATTCCCACGGTCTTTAGTGGCTTATTCATCCCTAGGAAGGCAGTCTAGCTTTGTGGGAAGAGATATTACATAAGATTATATTATATTATAATATATATTATTATAATAATATATATAATATATTATGATAATATAGATTACATAAAATTTTTTTTACTTGACCAAATTTAAGGTTTCCTGAATTATTTTTCCATCTCCTTTCCTGCCTGCTTTCCTCCCCGCTGGCTTACTTTTCACAAATTTTATTCATTTTATTTATGTCTTTTGTCATTACATTACAGTAAATTCTGGGGGGGGGGAGGGGGAACATTCCTTATGATAAAGAACAATAAATAAGCTAAAACAGCAGATAGAATGACCTCATAGCAATGTATACAACATTGGGCCCTCAATCCTCTGCTTCTGCTGTGAGGAGGGAGTTATGTTTTATTGTCTGTTCTCCGGCACCTTCACTGGATTTTTAATTCCACAGAGTTTGATTTCCATTTAGTCATCTTTTCATTTACACTGCTGGAATCATCATATAAATTATTCCTTTGCTTCAGCTTATTTCATTCTAAATCAATTCATATATGTCTTTCCATGTTTCTCCAAATGCCTTTTATTTATCATTTCCTAAGGGATAATAATATTCCATTACATTTGTGCATTACATACCATAGTTTTTTCAGTTATTCACCATTAAATGGATGCTCACTTTTTTCCAGTTATTTCCTACTACAGATTGCTATTATGAACGTATTGGTGGACACTGGAGCTTTGTTTTTGTCTTTGATTTCCTTGGTATCCTTGACATTCAATGGGGTGATCACTGGGCTAAGGAGTATGGGTGTGTCAGGCTTTTTTACTGAATAATTCCAAGTTTATGCCTAGAATTATTAGCTGAATACACTGACTGTTTCCATTTTTGGTCATCTTTACCAATTTGCAGGGTGTGGGATTAACATTGCTTTAATTTTCATTTCTCTTAATTCTAGTGTTTTGGAGCATGCTTTAATATGGTCATATAGAAATATAATATGAATAGTGCATTTTTGTAAATTTATGTGATAGATTTTAGAAATATATCATTGAGAAATTGTTACATTTCTATTTAAGAAATTTTTAACCATTTAGATTATATAATAATTTATAGTTTATAATTTTTTGGGAAAACTTTCAATGTCCTTTGACCATTATTGACAGTTATTAATGTTGGATAATGGTTCTTGATGTTATATATTTGTCAGTTTCCCATATATCTTGCAATATGTGATGTAAAGATTTTCCCATTACAGTTTCTTTTTTACTTTATCTTCATTGGTTTTATTCATGGAAAAGCTTTTAAATTTTATGTAATTGAAATTACACATTTTGTCCTTTATGGACAAAATTGGCTGCTAGCTGATGCAGTGAATAGAGCACTGGGTCTGGAGTCAGAAAGACCTGAGTTCAAATCTGGATTCAGATACTTATTAGCTGTGTGACCTTGGGCAAGTCACTTAATCTCCCTCAGTCTTAGTTCCTTCATCTGTAACATGGGGATAATAATAACATCTAGCTCCCAGGGTGGTTGTAAAGATTGAATGAGATAACAATTGTAAAGCACTTAACACAGTGTCTGGCACACAGTAAGTGCTATATAAATGTTAGCTATCAATATTGTTAATCTCCTCTATTGTTTGAATTTTATTTTATTTTTTCAGTTGCAAGTTTTCTCCCTCCCTCTACCTCTCCACCTCCCATTGAGAAGGAAAGAAATCTGATACCCATTATGCATAAGAAAACATGCAAAACATATTTCCCTGTTAGCTATACCCTCCATTATTTGGTTAGGAAATCTATTCCTAGCCATAGTTATGAAAATTATGTGATCTCATTCTCTTTTAATTTTTTTTATGATGTGACCTTTTATATTTAGGTTTGTGATGGTATATGGCCAAGGCAATATTCGCAGCACCAATGGCAACTATGAATATGCTGGCATAGTTCTGAATAGCAAAATACAACAGACTTTCCATAATAAGACAGAAGCAAAACATTTATTCAGACACCAGAAACCCTAATCCCAGCACCAGAAAACCTAATTCATCACAGCAACAAAGAGATCTGTACACAGTAACACTGCAGAGAGCAACACCTTCCCACAAACACTCATAAGCCTAGCTGTCTACTTGCCTGTGTCCTCTTTCCTCCCTCCCTTCTATTGCTCTGACTCCCAGCTTCCTGCTCCACCTTTTCAGCAAACTCCTCCCACCACAGTCTCCATGTGATTACATTTGGCCTATTAAGGGGCAGGGAAGGTCTTCAAATGACCATCACCATCACAGATTGGGCACTACTGGGGGCCTCCTGGCATCTCGGCAAAACTCTGAACAGACGTAGTTAGGTTAGGGTTGTAGGAGGTATGGCAGAGTCAGTCCCCAGATATGGGGATCCCCTCTGTCCCCATGGTCTGAGATCACCTCCAGCTCATGCCTAAGCTCTGCTGGAGTGAGACATGGGAAGGAAGAACATGAACATGCGGCATGACCCTGATGTGGTGGGTTTGCTTTACCCAGTAGAGCTCCGTCCTGTTCAGTCGTTATTACTCAGGAGTCCCCAGAACATCTTCCCTAGGGGAATGAGCAAGATCGAGGGAGCGCATCCGCCTCTCCCAGTCCTCAATGGCTGCTTCACACTTCGCACACTTTAATGACCGTGTGAGTGTGAGCGGCGCTTTGGCTATGACGCCTTATTGTGGGAAATCTCTGGGCCTGGCCCAGAGCAACAGCCATAGTCAGCAGAATGTGTCTCAACGAGGTCTTGGCTCTGAAGGAGGAGCGGGCCCTTCAGACGCCAGGACATGGCCCGGCTCTCTGCTGGACGGCCTGGCAGGCTAGCTGTGGGGGCAAGTCCCACACGGAGTCCTCCTCCTGATGGGAAGGCAGATTCTTTAGATCTGGAGACAGGAGCACGGTGGATCCGGAGGAAATGAGAACAGAAGTAGCATGGGGAAAACCGTGGCCCCCTGGCTCTTCCTCACAGATACAGGTGGGGGCCTGCGGCCACAAGGCCGCACGAGGCCCTGTAGGTCCTCAAGTGCAGCCCTTTGACACCAAGGGCTGCCCTTGAGCACCTGAGGACCTAGAGGATCACACACGACCATGGGGCCATAACTTGCCCACCCCTGGCTTATGGACAAACAGGGGAAAGAGACAGCTCAGCTAAAGAGAACTGGCAGGTGCAGTCAGGAACGGATCTCAGGTTGGGCCTTGTAATGAGAGTGGGGATTTGAAGATCTTCCCTGCCCCTTACTAGACCTAGGGAGGAGTTTGAAGACCACCCCCCCCCCTGCTTTGAAAGTAAACTCTGCCCCTAATAGGCTGAATGTAATCACATGGAGCCTGTGGTGGGAGGGGCTTGCTGAAGGGAAGCAGAGCCCACAGGAAGCCGGGAGTCAGAGCCAGAGAGACAGTGGGAGAGAGGAGGTGGAGGCAAAGGAGAGAGAGGTTTGTGACTAAATATTGATCTTGTATTGGTTTGTGGGAAGGCTGAAGGATGCTGTGGCTCTCAGCGTTATTATGGCTTCTGAATATCTTTGGTACTGTGATGGAATCAGCTTACTGGTTTTGGGATTTGGCTTTCTGGTGTCTAAACAAATGCTTCAGTTCTGTCCTCTATCTGGAGAATCTGGTATATTTTGCAATCAAATGTCTTATGACATTTATAGTCATGGTCTTTATTATGATCATGGGCGCTGTAAATATTGCATTGATGCTACAGGCCTCTGGTCATGTTGCAGAAGTTATGATCAGATAGAAGACATCAGACTTATAGGAAACCGATGTTGAAAGGGAAAAATATAGTTGGGGAGTGGTCATCTTAGCAAGGAGAGTTAGAGAGTTAGGGCGGATGATATGTACTGATACTTCAGCTGTGGATCTTGCCTGACTCTTTGGTAGGAGGAAATGGAGAGGGAACAATCATTTATTAATCATTCTCATTGGAAAGGCAGGTGCTATCATTATGTCCATCTTGCAGTTGATGGAACCAAGGCAGATGGTGGTTAAATAACTTGTGCAGTGTCACTAAGCTACTAAGGTTATGAGCCTGGATTTGAACTCAGGACTCTCTAATTCTGAGGCAGCTAGGTGGGCACAGTAGATGGAGTGGTGGGCCTGAAGTCAGGAAGGCTCATCTTCTTGAGTGTCTGGCCTCAGACACTTACTAGCTGTGTGACCCCTGGGCAAGTCACCTAACCCTGTTTGCCTCAGTGTCCCCATCTGTAAAATGATCTGGAGAAGGAAATGGCAAACCACTACAGCGTCTTTGCCAGGAAGACCCCAAATGGGAGAGTTGAACATCACCAAAACACCTCAACGGCAACAACTTCATAACTCCACGCTCAGTTCACTGTGACACCGTGCTGCCTAGATGAGAAGACTCCTACATTCTCCAACAACCCATCCTTGGAACTGTGAGCGGGGGACCAGCCACTTGTATTTACTCTGCTGATCAGTAGAGATGCCTCTCCTTTCTGGTACATTGCTAAATAAACAAACCAGCTCCCACTCTAACCACTAGAGGGAGCTTGTTAGAGAGTTCAGACCCTTCTGGTGTTGCTAGTTAGTGATGGCAGTGTCATGGTAACCAGGCATGCACAGGAGATGTTCTCTAGCTAGTCTACTATATCTGTGGCCTGTCTTTGCTCTTCCCTCCCCTCTAGAAGTGATGATTTAGAATCACATTTGGGAAATCTGTCTGTTCCAAGCATCTCAGACCAAAGCAGTAAAAGCATCTCAAACCAAAGCAGCAACAATTTATTTTTTCCTTCCTTCCTTCCTTCCTTCCTTCCTTCCTTCCTTCCTTCCTTCCTTCCTTCCTTCCTTCCTTCCTTCCTTCCTTCCTCCTTTCTTTCTTCCTTCCTTCCTCCTTTCTTTCTTTCTTTCTTTCTTTCTTTCTTTCTTTCTTTCTTTCTTTCTTTCTTTCTTTCTTTCTTTCTTTCTCTCTCTCTCTCTCTTTCTTCCTTCCTTCCTT
>NW_027185809.1:991404-1005618 GCF_028583685.1 Petaurus breviceps papuanus
TTTCTTTCTTTCTTTCTTTCTTTCTTTCTTTCTTTCTTTCTTTCTCTTTCTTTCTTTCTTTCTCTTTCTTTCTTCCTGTGTTTTTACAAATGAGAAGAAAATAGGCCTGGGAGTATTTTGTAAGGATTGTGGAAGATAACACTATCTCCCTCTCTTTGCATGTGCTATTCAGTACATATGTCTTTCTTCTCTAAAGGAGGGAAATCTTCTTCCTCTCTTTATCGCTATGTGAAAACTGATACAGCAAACAGCCTGGGTCTCTTTCTGGGCTTACAAAATTTACCACAGAGTTAATGACTTAAAGCAGAAAGTAAATATTTGGGAAAAGAACAAAGCTTCCAAACCAGTAGTTCTCAAACAACTAAGCAGAGGCAAACAGAAGCAAGGACTGACAAGGAATGAAGAGTATATATTTGTCATCTGGTTTCTCCCTAGAGAGGAAAAAAAAGATGGGATTATCAAAGTCTCTTCCTCCCAGATCAGCACTGGTCAGCAATGTAGATTAAGTTTAGCCCATACTTCATGCTCAGAACAGCTCCATCACCAGGTCTCCTTCTCCAGCTTCTTCCCACAAGCCCTGTCCAGTTCAAGGGTCAGATGGAGACTTTGGAACTTAAGAACGATGAATAAATGTACATTGTTTTTCTGTCCCAATTATTTGATGTTGTGGGTGGGGTCAAAGATGGGTTATACAACCCCCTATACTTTGATCTTCAGGATTTCAAGCAGGAAGTAACACAATAGGGTGGAGAAAATAGCCCTGGGGCCACCATGTATCATGGGGACAGTAGGCTACGAGAAGGTAGGATAGAAGAGGAGAACTGGTATTCTAAGACCTGCTTAACACAGTAGAACACGGAACCCTAAATCGCTATTGTGCCATGAGTCCCTAAAGTAGGAGTACCCACTAATTTAGGGAGGTTGGAAGTACCAGTAATGGGAAAAATGGGTTAGAAAGTAGGTCAGGATAGGATATTGGCTTCTCATGCACCATGGGATTATTCTGCAACCTGAATGTTTATTATATCATAGTCACTAACTAGTATCTAAATTGGGAATTGTACTAGTAAGGGATTTTTGTAGGCTAGGCCCAGCCCAGGCCACTCTGATGGTTCAGATTCTGAAGGGGAATAAAATGAGACACTTGCATACTACTTAATGGTTAATAAAAGGAGGTTTGCTTAGAGATAGTAAGCAAAGGATATTCACCAAGGTTATAGCATTAATTCAGTTAGACGTATTGGCCATGTTGATTTGCCAATCGGAACTGTAAGCAAAGAGCTGTATTATAACTTGGTAAACTGACTTTTGTCCTTAGGCCAGCTAGAAGTTACTACATCAGTGGCTTGAGTTTTACTCCTCGTGAGTTTAAGCATAATTTAGGGAAAAACGAGTCTAGACTCTGGAGGTAAGGCCTTCAGATATTGTTCTTTCCCCAGGATCATTGGACTATCCACCTGGTCTGTCATGGTGGTCAAGCAAAATGGAGACTTTTACAGATGCTCTGGCAAGTTGCATCCTGGGTCACATGTGCTAAGCATTATAGGACTCCAGGAGGAATGAGAGAAATATCCACTCTAATTGTGGTAATTTAAGATGCCAGTATTATGTTCTATATTTTGAAAGCTCAAAGTAGCGAGTGTGGAATGACAAAGAGATATGGAGGCCCATAGTTGATTACCAACTGAATAATCAGGTGCTACACATCTCCTTAACCACCCCAGACGTAGTAATAATAGTGGAAGGACTATAATAGGTGGGCCTGGAGTTGTATGGGGTTACTGACTTGGCCAATGTCTCCTCAATACGTGTCACAATGAATAAAGAAGCTGAGTTTGCTTTCGCCTGGGATGAGATACGGTATATATTCACTGCTCTTCCACAGTCATGTGAACTCCCCTGCATGGCATCTAGGGGGGTTGACACTCAGTGACACTGGTAACCACCATAGCGCAGATGATCAATAGCCAGAATGAACATAAACAAAGCTGTGCGTAATCATGCTACATAATTTACTCTATCACCCCCAAGCTACTGTCCTCATTGGAAGATAGAATGGGTACCAAGACAAACATAGGACTATAAGAACACAATTGCAAAACATTTTTCACACAAATAAAGATCTAAAAATTTGGAGAAATGTTAATTGTTTATTATCATAGAAATATAAATTTTAAAATTGACATACAAATAAATTTAAAATTAAACATTTAAAAATGTCAACTAAATTAGCTCACTTTTTCAGTGTCATACCAATCAAACTACTGAAGAATTATTTTGTAAAGCTGTAAAAAATAATAAAATTCATCTGGAAGAACAAAAGGTCAAGAATATCAAGGGAATCAATGAAAGAAAAATGTTTCGGTTAGGAGGCCTAGCAGTACCAGATTTCAAACCATATTACAAAGTGGTAATCATTAAACCAATCTTGTACTGGCTAAGAAATAAAGTAGCAGACTTGTGAAATGAATTAGGTCCACAATACATAGCAGTAAATGACCAGAGTAACCTAGTGTTTGATAAACCCAAAGATCCAAGCTTTTGGGGCAAGAACTTAATATCTGACAGAAATTGCTGGAAAACTGGAAAGCAGTTTGACAGACAGTAGGCATAGGCCACCATCTTGAAACATACACCAAGATAAGGCCAAAATGGTACATAATTTAGAAATAAAAGGTGGCATCATAAGAAAATTAGGGGAGTATGGAAAATTTTACCTATCCTGTCTACAGATAAGAGAAGAGTTTATGACAAAACATGAGACAGAGAGGATCTCAGGAAGTAAGATGGATAATTTCAATTATATGAAATTAAAAAGTTTTTGCACAAATAAAAACCAATGCAGCCAAAATGAAAAGAAAAGCAGGAAACTGGGGAAAATTTTTTTTACAGCAAACATCTATGAAAAAGGCCTCATTTCTCAAATATGTACAGAACTGAGACAAGTTTATAAAAATAAGAGCCATTTCTCAGTTAATAAATGGGCAAAGGATATGAACAGGCAGTTTTCAGAGGAAGAAACCAAAGCTACCAATAGCCACATGAAAAAATACTCATCACTATTGATTAGAGAAATACAAACTGAAACAACTCTAAGACGCCATCTCACCCCCATCAGATTGGCTAACATGATAGGAAAGGAAAATGACAAAAGCTGGAAGGAATATGGATAAATAGCCCCTGATCCACTGTTGGTGGAGTTGTGAGCTGATCCAGTCATTCTGGAAAACAATCTATAACTATTCCCAAAGGGCTATAAAACAGTGAACAGACTTTGATCCAGCGATACCACTACTAAGTCTGTATTCTAAAGAGATCAAAGAAAAGGACCTATATGTTCAGGAATGTTTATACTATCTCTTTTTGTGTTGACAAAGAATTGGACATTGAGGGGATGCCCATCAATTGGAGAAGAGCTGAACAAGTTGTGGTATATGATTGTAATGGAATATATATATATATATATATATATATGGAATGCTATAAGAAATGAAAATAAGGATGGTTTCAGAAAAACCTGGGTAGACATTTATGAACTTATGCAAAGTGAAATGAGCAGAACCAAGAGAAGTAACAGTACATAGTAACAGCAATATTGTAAGGATTATCTACTGTGAAAGATTTAGCTACTCTGATCAAGACAATCATCCTAGACAACTTCAAAGGACCCATGGTGAAAAATGCTATCCACCTCCAGAGAAAAAGCTGATGAACTTTGATTACAGATTGAAATATATTCTTTTAACTTTATTTTTCTTTTGCAACTTGGTTAATATAGAAATTTGTTTTGCATGACTTCACATGTATAATTGATATATTGTTCATCTTCTCAATAGGTGGGGGAGGCACTGGGGGGAAGGGGAAAATTTGGAACTCAAAATAAAAAAAGAATGTTAAAAATAAATAATTTTTTAAAAAAGAATTAGAATGGGCTACTTATCCACAAAATCTACATTTCCTCTCTGGAACTGACCACCTAAAAGACGCAGTTGTAGCACAGAGCAGCTGGCATGTAGGCCAGACTGGAATGCTTCCAACTTACCATTTACTTGATGATGGTGTCCAAAATGAGGGTGAGAGGGGCTCACAATAGGAACTACTCTGCTTATGAGAAAACCCAAGCATTTTTCATTTTGGGAACCACAAAGCCAGGGGACGCTTCTCATTTGTGTGTTTTCTTATTTGTGAAAAAGAGACTGCAAAGTGAGACAGAGACAGCGAGGCATGTTGTGCAGGAGTATACGAGACAGAGACAGAGAGCAGCTGCTCTGTATGCATTATCAGGGTGAGGAATGGCAGCCCCAAGACCAAGAACCAATGACCTGAGTGAAACTCAGAAAAGTGCTCCTCAGTTTGAAAACTGACCTAGTCTGGGACGATTCAGGCGGTTCACATTTGGAGAAGGGTTTTCATCCATGTCTCGAGCTTCTGTCCTGGACTTTCTCCTCTTTCCCCTCTCTCCCTTCTCTCTTGGTAACCTCATTAGTTCCTGTGGGTTTAACTATTATCTTTATGCAGATGATTTCTAAATCTATATAGCCATCTCCATTCTCTCCCCAAGCTTTTTTCTTGTGTCAACAATTGCCTATTAGACATTTCTTTTAAAAAATTAATTTATTTTAATCATTAATATTAAAACTTTAATACACAATAAGAAAAGAAAAAGAAACATTGTAAACTTAAACACTAAAACTGAAACACAAAATAAGAAAAGAAAAAAAAAGCATTGCCATGTGCACAGCGGAACATAAGAGAGGATTCAAAATATACAGCAAGCAATTTCCATGTCAAGAAAGCCTGTATAATAGGCTTTGTGACGCTGCATTCAGAGCTGTCCATCTCTTTGTTTCCTTAAAAGTTTTTTTGTTCTCTGTTAGGCACTTTTTACTTTGTTCTTTTTTCCCTCTTTCATCCCCTTCCCTCAAGAAGGCTACAATTAAGCACAGATATGTGTGTGTATGCATGTGTGTATATATGTATATAGTACATATACACATACATACATGTACTTACATACTCACATATACACGTAAGATATACTCAGCTATCTATGATCACACTCATCTAAAGAGCCATACATTCATATACGTCTAGGTAAAACCATACTGTACTTGTTTGTCCTGTTTCTCTGAGGATCGATACCATCTTCCTTCATAAATCCAGGTCTTTCCATATTTTTCTAAATCCACCAATTCATCATTTCCTGCGCTACGACAATATTCCAACCTGGCGGTGTCTAGTTCTTCTAATATTCATTAATACAACTGACATATAGTATAGTTTCCCTATTTTCTCCTTTGATTAAATCTATTCTAGCTTTAACTTTGTCTGAAATCATGATTACTGCTCTTGATTTTTCCCTAATAAAATTCTGCTCCTGATGCCTATTTTATGTTTGTGCATGTCTCTTTTTTCCTGCCTCTCCTAACTCCTCTACTTTCCTCCTAGCCTCTACCTTGCCTTCCTATTACTTCACTCCCCTCCCAAAGATCCTCCTTTCCCCTCCCCCTCCCTTTCCCCTTACCCTCGTGTTTCTATTCCTTCCAAATATCGATGTCATTCCCTTTTTATCCGATTCCTGTTCATCTAGACATCCTGTCCCATATCCTCTGGGACATTTCAGACACGGTGTCCTGGAGACATTTTCCTACAATATCTCTAGAGCAGAGCTAATTGTTTTTCTTCCTAAAGCCTCATCTTCCAAACTTCCCCATTTCTGACAAAGGCATCACAATCTTTCCAATGTCTCAGGCTCCCAGGCTTATAATAGTATTATCCTGGATTCCCCAGTCAATCTCCTACACCTCAGATATCCAATCAGCTGCCAAATCTTGCCATTTCTACCTTCACAACATCTATTGCAGCCTCTTCCTTCTGCTCACTGATATAGTTGCCCCGTTGGCTCAGGCCTTCTTCACTTTTCCTCTAGATGATTAGCCTCCTAATTGTCTCATCTCTTTCCTCTCTGTGTATCTTCCACATGGCTGCCAAAGTGATTTTTCCTTTTCTGTTTTTTTTTCACAGTAATTCTTCTTAAGTACAGAACTGACTGCATCACTGTCCTACGCAACCATCTCTAGCAGCTTCCTGTTGTTTCTAGGATAAACTGGGGTGTGTGGGGTGTTCAGGGAAGACTGACACCTCTGGTGTGAGGGCTTGCTGAGCCCTTTTCAGGGCTACTCATCCATTTTTGGTGTCCATCTATCATCCAACACTCACTTGTGGTTCCAAGAAGCTGTAGCACAAACAGGGCCACATCCTGGAAAACCATCCCAGGCTAAATAAAACAGGTTGAAAACAGGCCTCCAATCCATTGATGAGTTAGGGGAATGTATTCCCCCAAGCATGGGATCATTTCCCCCTATGGAATGGGCAGATGAGAACAGTTTGTTCCAAAGGCTACAAAGATGGCACCGTGGAGCACTTAGAGCTTGGTCAGACATCAGAGACGCCAAGGAGTTCAATGATTCTGAAAGAGAGTGTGAGGCTGACTGCTTTGTGCAGCTCTGCCTCACTTAAATTCAGGTCATGCACAAATTACCCCATGATGTCATCGGTTCTCTTCAGAAATGAAGGATGAACAACGAAGATGAACTATAAACTCCTCCCTTACTCAACCATCCTCAGTAGCTCCCTACTGTCTCTAGGAAAAAAACAGAGACAATAATAATAGCTATCATGTTATAGCATCTACTATGTGCCAGGCTGCTGGGGTGCAGGTAGGTGGTGCAGTGGAATAGAGCACCAGGCCTGGCATCAAGAAGACTCATCTTCCTGAGTTCAAATCTGGCCTCAGACACTTATTAGCTCTATGTCCCTGGCCAAGTCACTTAACCCTGTTTGCCTCAGTCTCCTCATCTGTAAAATGTGCTGGTGAAGGAAATGGCAAGTCATCCAGTATCTGCCAAGAAAACCCCAAATGGGGTCATGAAGAGTCAGACATGACTGAACAATAATGGCGCTATGCTAATAACCTTGGAGGGAGGGGATATTATTACCTCCATTTTACAGATAAGGAAACTGAGGCTAAGAAAGGCCAAGTGACTTGTCCAGACTCACACAGCTATGAAATGTCTAAGGTTGGATTTCAACTTAGGTCTTACAGACTCCAGGCCCGGCACTCTTTCCATTGTGCCACCTAACCTACCTCTTTCCTGTTTAACTTTTAGAACCCTTTGCAATCTGATGCCAACCTATCTTTGAAGCCTAATTAGACATGAATACTCTGTGATCCTGATAAACTGTCCCTGCTCCTCATGCATGATAGTCTGTCTCTCATCTCTGTACCTCTATGCTTGCCATCCCCCAGACCTAGAAGGTACTCCATCCTGAACTCTGCCTCACAGACTTCCTCTCTTCCCTCAAGATGTAGCTCAGTCACCATCTTTTGCATGAAGGCTTTCCTGACTCCCCCAACTGCTAGTACCCTCCATCCCAGACTCCCTTCTATTCAACTACTTGTGTGTGCATCTATATGTGTAAACATACATATACACCCATATATGGGGCAGCTAGGTGGCACAGTTGATAGAGTTCTGGACCTGAAATCAAGAAGACCTGAATTGAAGTCCAGTCTCCAACACTTCCTAGCTGTGTGACTCTGAGCAAGTCACTTAACCCTGTTTGCCTCAGTTTCCTCACCTGTAAAATGAATTGGAGAAGAAAATGGCAAACCACTCCAGTATCCTCACCAAGAAAAACCCAACTGAAGTCATGAAGAGATGGATAAAAATAACCGAACAACAACAATACACATACATACACACATATGTACATAGATACACGTATGTTTGTTAACTTTATATTCATACTGTTGTATCCTTATATATGGACTTGCTTCCCTCATTAGAAATTAATCTCAGTGGGAGAAGGGATCAATTAATTCTTTGTGCTTGTATCCTGAAAGCTAGCATAGTGCTTGACACATAGTAGGTAATTAAATACGTATTGATTGATTGATTTAAAGAACAATGGCGTATCATCAGTCAATAGGGATAATTTTTATCACCTCTTTATTGACGTTTGCACCTTTACTTTTGTTTTTTTGTCACCATAGTTGACAATTTTTTTGAGGTATATACAATAACAGTCGGAGGGAACATTACTTATTTGTACTGGGAGAGCTTCTGGTATTTTTCCATTCTGAGAAAGACTAGCTCTTGATTTTAAATCTATGCTTTGGATCCTCTTAAAGCCCTATCATGCTTTTTAGGTTCTCACAACATAAGTCAATAATGACTGCTTTATTTTGCCAAAGGACTTTTCTGAATCTATTGGACAAATCATGCAGATTTTGTCGTTTTCATTGTTTATATAATTCATTATGCTAATTGTTTTCCTGATGCTCAACTATCTTTACATCCCTGGACAAAGGCCAACTTTGTCGAAATGGATTGTTTAATGAATGGATGTAGTTTAACGAATGCTGTAGTCTCTTGATTTCTTCCTGGTGCTGAAGCCTCCATTTTGTCTGAAACTAAAGGTTCTGTCCTTGTGCCTCTTGTTCTGACTGGGGAAATGTCACCTTATCTTGCCTGGTCTCAGGCCAGTACTCCACTTCCTGCTATACTGCTGACCACGTATATTCCAACCCCATCTCCTCCCCCCTCTGCCTCCAACTTTAACTCAGAGAACAGTAATCAAGCGAACACCGCCATTTCTGTTAAGAACATAGTGATAAATGGTCCTGTTAATCTAGGCAGTCTTCTGAGTTCCCTGTCCGAAATACTCTTCCCTGTTTATCATCCCTCTATGTGTAATTTCTGCCCTTATTAGAGTACAAGCTCTTTGAGGGGTGTGAGTGTTTTGTCTGCTTGTTGTTATACCCCCGTACAATTTTTGTAGCATAGGTACTAACTGATCTTTACATAGTTAAAGTGTTCTCGTGTCAATCTCATGTAAAGCCCAAGGTTTCTTTCCCTAGGCAGTCCTTCAATTGCTCATTCAATTTTATGTCCTTAGGTTAAGTTGTTGAATATCCCTGTTCCTTGTTGTTGTTTCTAATTTGGATATTTTATATTTTTTGTAGATATTTATCAACTTCTTTTGAATTCTAAGTTTTGCTATCACTAATTTTATATGGTAATTTTTGGTAATTCTTTTGATTTTCTGTTTGTTCATTTAGCTTTCTGTCCTTTATCAATCATTCTACCCACTTTTCTAAGGTGTTCTTGCTATAATTTTCTTCTTAACATCACATCTTTTCTCTACCCTAGTTTTTTTGGAGGGGGGAAGGTAGGGCAATTGGGGTTAAGTGACTTGCCCAAGGTCACATGGCTAGGTTTTTTTTTTGTGTGTGTGTGTGTGTTAAGTGTCTGAGGCTGGATTTGAACTCAGGTCCTCCTAACTCCAGGGCCAGTGCTCTATTCACTGTGTCTCCTAGCCACCCCTTTACCCTATTTTCTAAGACTATTCTTTCTTTGATCCCTAGGTTGATCCCATGGGGCTGACTCTGAAGGGGTTGAGAAATAATCCCTTAGGACACTGCTGAAGTTAGGGTTCTGAGAAGCCTTGGCAATCTCTTCACTTTCTATCATCTTTCTGCTGGTTGCTCTTTTCTTCCTGAAATACCTGTATCCTATGCCAAACTTTTGTTCTTCCTTAGTCTTGTCCCCAGGACTCCATACATCCCTACATTCACAGCCCTCTTTTCTTCATCTCTGTCCCAGTTGAATTCATGGGCTTTAATTTGTCCTAAGTTGGGGAGACCACCAGGGGATTGTTTAGGTCTGCTATAAGAATCTTATGTTTTAACATTTTCTACAGTGAGGAACAAAGGCACCCACATATGCATTGTAAGCATTATCTCTGTGTGGTACCTACAGACCTTTTTAACACACATCCATGGGGACCTAGATATAAACTATAACCAGGCTATATACTGATATTTGCCAGGAACAATTTTTGGTGGGAGTTACATGGTCTACTGAGAGTGATTTTTGAAATAACCCCCGGGTAAAACTTGGACCATGCAAACCCAGACCCTGTCATCTTGGGCCACGGTACACAAATGTTAAACAAGATATAAAACAGGAAGACATATGTTCACTAAAGATGTTCACTACAGTCATGGGTGATGTACTGCACAAGATCCAATTGGAAAAATGATTCTAAACAGATGGGAAGGTCCTCCAGATGCTTCTCTTTGTGGATGACATAGTGCTATTTGCTTTGAGCCCCAGAATATCATATCCTATCTCCAATAAGATCCATGTTAATTCAGAGGAAATCATTTTAATAGTCCACACAGGAAAAATTAAATTGATGAAAAATGTATTTTGTCCTGACTATGAATGAATAAATGAAAAACATTCTTTAAATGCTTACTATGTTCCAAATACTGAACTATACGTGCTGGGGATATAAGAACAAAAAGTAAAAATAGTTCTTGTCCTCAAGGAGCTTACAGTCTGATGGAAGAGACAGTACACAAAAGGGGAGCGGTGGTTAGGAAGGGGTATTTTGATTTGGAAAGTTACCAGGATGGCAAGTGAGATCATGAGGAAATATGTTGTTTCTGCATGGGGTGTGTCAATGGCAGTGTTGATCTCATCGTGGTTCATGGTTCATGAGAGGCAATGGGGTAAAATGGAAACCATTGAATCCAATACCCTCATTTTATAGTTGAGGAAACGAAGGTACAGAAGGTTAGGTGACTTTGCCCAAAGACAAATGGTTAATAAGTGTCCGAGGCAGAGTTTAAACCAAGGTCTTCCTGATTCCAAGTATGGTGCTTTATCCATTACACAAAGCCTCTGATACATACTGGCTGTGTGCCTGTGGACAAGTTACTTAACTTTGCAGTGCTCTAGGCAATCTTCTTAGATTATAACTTTCAGAGGTGGTGCCAGCCTGTATTGGGAAAGGGAGTTTCTTCATCTAGGAATTCCCTATACTATGTAATCTCAGGTACAGTTCCTGTCTTTAGCCTGTTAAGTAAAAACTGAGCTTCTTTTTTTCCATTTAGAGGCTGTAGTGGTAGGATATATGGAAGGCCCAGTGGCTCTCCATCTTTCAGGAAGAACTGCTGTTGGTTACTTCCTGCTTATCAAAGTAGCATGCATTTCGAAGTCAATATGGCAAGGCAGCCTAGTCTACCACCATTGTGAAGAAAGGAGTAGCCCAGAGGGTTGGAGTGTGGTTGGGCCTCTGGGTTCTCTCCTATGGGAGGGCAATGAAGTGAAATCAGAATCCAGCCAGTTCTTGGAAAGGGGAAAGGGCACTAGCAGAGATGTTGGTGAGGAAAGATCCCTGAAGTATCTGCACCCCGCTGGGCCCTGTACCCATAAGAATGGGGTGAGGAAAGGGGTAAGCAGCCTGCTGTGCCTTACAGTTGGATAGATAGTCCATTGAGACAGTGGGACTCATGTTCCCACTGTCTAACATATTCCATGTTAGAATCGAAAGAATACTAGACTAGAAGTTAGGAGATATTTTCAAAACCTGCCTTTCACACTTACCAGCTGTGTAATTATGGAAAATTCACTTAACCTTCCCAATCTTAAATTTCCTCATCTGTAAAATGGGAGTAGTAATAATTACAGTGTATTAACCACATGGGGTTGAGGTAGAGGGAAGCTGAGGTGAGGGTCAAATGGGATATTGTTTGTGAAGGGCTCTGCAAATTTTAAAGGGCTATAATGCTATTAGCGATTACTGTTATATTATACACATATCTAGGATAAGTACTTCAGATGGTTGAGCCTAAAATTGAAGATGAAGAAAACAAACTGAATTTCATTTGGAAAATTGTACTGTGTTTTCATCAGTTCCAAAATTCCATTTTGTCTCTCTGTCTGTCTATCTGTCTGTCTGTCTGTCTATCTATCTACCTACCTATCTATATCCATCCATCTATTCATTTAAAATATATTTTTTTACTTTTTCTTTTTTGAGGGTAACTGGGGTTAAGTGACTTACACAAAGTCACACAGCTAGTAGGTGTGTCAAATACCTGAGGTCAAATTTGAACTCAGGTCCTCCTGACTCCAGGGCCAGTGCTCTATTCACTGCTCCACCTAGTCGCCCCTGTTTAAAATATTTTAAGAATTTTTGAGTAAGACATAATACAGGAAGACATGGTCACTAAAAGTGTTCATTACTGTCATGGATGATGTCCTATAGAGGGCCCAATTGGAAAAATGATTCCCAATAGATGGGAAGGTCCTTCTTTATGGATGACATAGGGCTATTTGCTTTGAATCCCAGAAAAACATAGGGCTTCCTCTGTGAGATCCATGTTAATTCAGAAGAAATCATTTTAATGTATTTATTTTTACATTTTGAGTGTAAATACCAAAAGAGACCTATATATACAGTATATGCAATATACATATCCATATATACAGAAAACAAGAGGCTTGTATATGAAGTCATGAATTTATATTTATACAGCTTATTTCTTTAAGTATATAATAAATTCTATGTATAACTTTCAAAACTCTCCTATTTGTTTGGGCTTCATTCTCCCTCTAATCTTCCAAGTAAAAAACACTGAAAGAAAACCCACCCAAAACAAATGAACATAGTCAAACAAAACAATCTCATCTTTTAAATACATGTGTATACACATATGTCATATATGTGTTCTCAGTAATATACATTTGCAAATATTGCAGTATAAAAACCTTAGAATAGTGAAAGTTTTAAGTGGTTCAAATGGCGCTGGAGAGATGAATGGTGTGAGCGAGTAGGCTATAAGATAACTCCAACCATGACCTTGAAATAAGAAGTGCTATGAGTGTTCTTATCCATGAACAGAACTATAGCTAAGGAGAGGGGCTGGGAATCTTCCTTCAAGGTGCTGACTTTTAAGGACTGTGCTCCCTCCCCATGGCAGTCCTCTGACCAGTCATTCATGCTGCTTATGATCTTTCACCTGCCCCATCCCATAGCCCCTTGCATTTGCAGCAATACTAGTTTTGTTCGTTTGCTTGGTCTCAGGTCCATTATTCCTAAGGGTTCTGTCAATTGTGTTCCTCTTCTGGAGCCTGCCTTACCTTACTGATGCATCTCCCCTTCTACTCTGTCCCTTTTCTGTGGGTTGGGTGATCAAGTGTTGTTAGCTGTACGTGTGAGCACAGTTGGGACTCTCTGGCGACTTGCTACTTCTTTCCTGTGTGACCATGCTCTAAAAGGAAAGATTGTCTACCACCTCTTCCAAACTGAATTTTTCTGGACACCAGGAGCTTTACTTATGGTCCTGTGTATAACTGGAAAAGGAGATTGTTCAGTCATACAGCAAAATCAATAATACAGGAATTCACGAAACATAAAATAACCCAGAGAAAGGTCTCCACTAAATGGCCAAATTTTCTGTGGAGGTTCTATTGGTGAAGATGGACAATAATTGCAAAAAATAAGTCATAGATGAGATAAATTGCACTATTGGAGGGAGTATCTATATCCATGTTATCACTAATTCACTTGTAGCAGGTATGATACAGCGTTTGGGATCTGACCACACTCACTTGTTAGCTGACCCCCACTGGACTCATTGCTTTGTCTAATTTATTAATGCTGAGCTCTGTAGCCATCTAGGAATATGCTGGATAATTTTTCATTAATGAATTTGCAGTCTCTTTTATTGAGCTTCAACTCAAATTCATTAAATTCAGTGAAACCTCTTCTACTATTAATTACTCATTCATCTTATACCAACATTAAGATTACTAAACATATATAATTTAATAACAAATGAACAATGATGAATGTGTATTATTTATAATAGTAAATAGTATGACCAATGTCACTTCTGAAGTTACCTCATACCCATCAATATCAATTATTGATTCCTATTCGTTCTTCTGAAAACTCAGCCTCAAATCCTTCAACTAACTTCAGCACTTCTTAAACTGTGGATTATGACCCTATACGGGGTCAAGAAAAATTTGGCAACAGTAAAAGGTTTCTGAACATGCAATGACCAAAAATTAATTCAAAATCAAGCACATAATGAATCTGTGGTGTTTCTGGCAATGCTTGCCTGTGTTGCATCACACAACTTCACTGCAGCCTTGGTTCTGAACACAAAGCATGCGCACTTTGCCCTACACATGCCACACTGGTAGCTAATGCTACTGAAATGAGAAAAGGGGTCATGAGTGGAAAAAGTTTAAGAAACCCTGATCTAGATAATAATGAAAACCTCTTAAAAAACAACTGAATGCTACTCAGGATTAGCCCTTTCCTTTTGCTCTCTCTTTAACAAACATA
>NW_027185809.1:1005628-1007625 GCF_028583685.1 Petaurus breviceps papuanus
TACTCAGGATTAGCCCTTTCCTTTTGCTCTCTCTTTAACAAACATAGGAAAATCTTTCCAAGGATACCTTGTACGTCTAATTTCTCATATGTTCTCCATATATTTCTCTTCATATAGTTCTGTTTATAATACCAAGGCTAAAATAGTTCCAACAGAGGAACGTTTCCCCATTCACTTCCTTGTCTTCTCCACAGATTCTCCATAGATCCTGATGGATCACAGAATGAAAACACATTTTCTTTCTGACTTTCATTGTTCAATTTTCATCTAAGTTAGATATCAGATAAATAACTTATCTTCTCTCTAGCTTCATAGGAAGAGAAGTTTTATATCTTTCATAGGAAGAGGTGCTTTACATCAAGACATTTTTCAACTGTAACATCCAGCTACCAAACCAAGTCTTTCTCATACTATTCTGAGTTCTTAAAACTACAGTAACAATATCTGAGTTCTTATTTTAACAGTCTTCATGGCCTTCATAAAATAGACATTCATAGCACATTGAACAATTTAACTGTGGAAAATAAGTATTTTCTTTCTATTTTTTCCTTTTAATTTTAGGAGTCTATTCTCTGATATTTCCATTCATCTGTTCAACACTTTCAGTTGGCTATTTATTGCTTCAAAAATTATCTCATTTGCTTCAAGTACCAAGGGCTTAATTTGTTAAGATTCTTTAAACTGAAAAAATGTCTTCCTCAAAACTTTCTGTTTCTGACGGTTGCCTTTTTCCTCATTTTCTCCATCTCCATCTTGTCTTAGAGAATAGTGTCTGAGAGAGGAGGACCTTAGAGATAATCTCATTCGGTCTCTTCTTTGTACAGATAAGGAAGCCTAGGAATACAGAGGTCAGGTGTCTTGATCAAGATTATGGTGAATTTAGGTCATTCTGGGAATGTAACCAAGTTGCTGAGTCTCATTCTAGCATTTATACTATCAGATCATGTTGTCCCCTTCTAAATCCCTCCTTTTGATTATTTATAATTAACATTGCCTTTTGGAAGCATCCTTTGGCATCATCACTGTTTCTTTTTTGGGTTGACTAATTTCTAGACCTTTTTTTTTATTAAAAGCAATTGGGGTTAAGTAACTTGCCCAAGGTTACATGGCCATTTTTTTGTGTGGGTGTTAAGTATCTGAGGCCGGAACCGATCCCGGATCCTCCTCACTCTGGGGCCAGTGCTCTTACTCACTGTGCCACCTAGCTGCCCCTGGACCTTTTTTAAGAAAAAAAAAAGGAGAATGTAAAAGAGCTAGCACATTAGTGAGAGAGACGACACATTTTAGACACTTTTATTCTGCCTGGCTATTTGGTGACATTGTTGGTTCTTGTTATTTGCAATATTTGTCTTGTTTCCTACCCAGAAATCTCAAGGCATTTGATAACTCTTCACTCTGAGATCTCTTCCCCTCAGGCTTCAGAATCCATCTCTCAATTAGGGATTTGTTAACAGAACACACTTCCCAACCAGAACATATTTCCCAGTGCTTACTGAGGGCTTTCCCCATCTGTGCTTTGGCTCATGCTGTTCAGCTGGCCTGGAATGCCCTCCTTTCCCTTCTCTGCTTTCTGGGGACACTGGGGATACCAGCCAGATTGGAACAGAGGATTTATGGAAGGGAATAGTGCAATCAGAAAGGTTCTATTAAAAGAAGAATAATGTCCAGAATGAGGAAGGGGAATGTCCCTCTGCCCTCAGCTCTGTCAGATTGCATCTGGAGCATTATGTTCTGGGTACTGATTTTAGGAGGGACATTGAGGAGCTGTAGTACATCCAGAGGAGAGTAAACAAGATGGTGAAGGGGCTGAAGACTTTGTCATCATAAGATTTTTTGAAGGAACAGTGGATTTTTAACCTGGAAAGGAGACTTAGGAGGGACATGACTGAGTTCTTATAGTATATGGAAGGCTGTCATATGGATATGGATTAGACATATTCTGGTTCACCCCTGAGGGAAGGACTAGGAGCAGTGTGTGGACGTATAAATGTTGCAAA
>NW_027185809.1:1007635-1008695 GCF_028583685.1 Petaurus breviceps papuanus
CCTATGGGTTGGGTCATTGCTTGCCAACAACTGCCTCTGACCTCCTCCCTTGGCTTTCTCTTCATTCACATAGCAGCTTCCCTCCAGAAGAATGGGATTTTCTTTTAAACTATCATGGGAAAAAATGGCTGATGTGCCATTTCCAAATGAGTTTTAAGGCAAAAGGGAGAGCTTCCAAGTCAAGGACCAATAAGATGACACATTAGATTCTTTCTAAACACCCACATTAACTCTCAAAGCCTTCACAAAGAGGAATTATGCATTATATGTAGAGCAGTTACAACAGAATTCACAAGAGGAAGGAAATTCCACAAAATCCTTATGAATCTACATCTGCTGACTCTTATGCTTAAAGCAGTTATTCAATGCTTCTCCCTCACCAGTTTCTACATATCTTTCTACAGTTCAAACATGGCATGTACCCTGAGGTCCATTTTAGGGTACCTCCCTCCCCCCAACCCCTTTTCAGAGAATCTGTCATTGTTTTCCTGCCCTTCAATCCTTCAATAAGTGATAAACACTGATATTTCAGATCATGTGAGGAGGAAAGGAATGAAAACATGCTACTTTCTGCCTGGGGCAGAATACTAGAGTGGGGGCCCTCTGTAGCCTGTTAAAGATTTATCTTTAACATCCTTCCCTTTTCTTGAGTCTTGTGTTTGTATTTCAAAGTTTCTATGCAGCTTTGGGTTTCTCATCAGGAATGCTTGGATGTCCTCTATTTCATTGAGGCTCCATTTTCCCCATGTAGGATTATACTCAGTTTTGCTGGGTATGTTATTTTTGGTTGTAAACACATTTTATTTAGCCATATGCATATCATATTCTAAACTCTTTGCTCTTTAATGGCAGTGGCTGTTAAATCCTATTTGATCCTGACTGCAATGTTTTGGTGCTCGAATTCTTTCTGGATACTTTCAGTTTTTTTTTTCTTTGACCAGGAAGTTCTGATTTTTGACTACAAAGTTACTAGTTTTTACTTTGGGGCTTCTTTCAGAAGGCAGTCAGTGGCTCTTTGTGTGTGTGTGTGTGTGTGTGTGTGTGTGTGTGTGTGTGTGTG
>NW_027185809.1:1008705-1034332 GCF_028583685.1 Petaurus breviceps papuanus
TTTTTTTTTTTGGAGGGAGGAAGGTAGAGCAATTGGGGTTGAGTGACTTTCCCAAGGTCACATGGCTAGTTTTTGTGTTGAGTGTCTGAGGACAGATTTGAACTCAGGTCCTCCTGACTCCAGGGCCAGTGCTCTATTCACTGTGCCACCTAGCTGCCCTAAGTCTAAAGATTCTGAAGTTATCATTCCTTGATCTGTTTATTTAGTCAGTTGTCTTTGATATGATATACTTAAAACTTCTAATTTTTTCCATCTTTTGACTTTGTTTTAATATTTCATGTTGTCTCATGAAGACACTAACCACCATTTAGTCTGTTCTAATTTTCAAGGAGTCTGTTGCTTGGACAAGTATTTCTTCTTCTTGTGATAGCTGTTAATTGTCTTTTCAATTCTTTTTTCTATAACTCTCCTTTCTTTTCTACTTGTTTCTTCTGGTGCTGAAGCTGTAGGCTTTGCTCAGCTCGTAGGTGTCTTAGTCGTTTGTTTTTTCTGGGCTTCTGTGTTGGGTGTCCCTGTGGGATTCTTTTTTGTTCTTGTTTGCTCATTTTTCTTGCCTTACTTTTTGCCTTTAGGATTGTGTTCAGGCCAGGCTTTGCACAGTTCTAGAAAGAGTATCTGGGTCGTGCTTAACCCTATTTTGTGACCTGAGATCCCACCCCATGCCAATGGTCAGAGCCGCACAGCTAATGCTTACTTCTCTATTTGTTTCTGGATCACAGCCTTAGGTCTGTGGCCCCTCATTGTCCTGGACTACTACTTCAAGTTCAAGTCTCTTCGTTAGTCCCCGTTGGATCTGAGAGTGACAGAGCTTCCAGGCGTCACTTATTCCTGCTCTCTGTAGAAGGTCAGGCACTTCTGCGCAAGATTTGAAGCTTCTTGTTCTGGTACATAGTTGTGGTTAGTTCTTCAGATCAGTCCCCCTGCTTGAAGGTTTTGCATGGTAAATTCCTAGCGAGATCCTCTCTCGTGTCCCACAGACCTATCTGACAATATCCTAATATTGACCTGGGCTGGAAAAGTGATTCACTGTGATTTTTTTTCTTATATTTTCTGATTAGGCCTTGATTTGGAATGTTTTCTAGATCTTTGTAGAGTAATTGTTGGGGAGAATTTGACTATTGTATTTCCTTTTACTCTACCATCTTGGCTGGTCCCCTCACCCTTCTCTTTTAATTCAAACTACATTGATTTTGTTTGTGCAAAAACTTTTAAATGTTAAGAAATCAAAACTGGTCATTTTACATCTTATCATTTCTATACCTTGTTTGGTGAATAACTTTTCCCTTATTTATTGTGATGGAGTATTGACTTCTATGCCCCTCCAATTTATTTAAGATGTGATCTTTCACATTTCAGTGGTGAGTCTCTTTGAAGCTTATTCTGGTATATGATGTGAAGAGTTTGTCTAAACCTAATTTATAGCACATTTGTTGCCAGTTTTCCCAGAAATTTGCATTGAATTGTGAGTTTTTACTCCAGTAATCAGGAGTCCTCAACTTTGTTAAATATTATTGAACACTGATATATTTTATTGCTTCTGGGTCTTGGGTGCTAATTTGTCTCATTTATTAACTTTCATACTTTCAACTTTTCACATTTCAAAACCAAATAGTTTTGATAATTATAACTTTGTAGTATAGTTGGAGATCTGGTACTTCTAGGCTGCCTTCATTCCTGCTTTCAAAAAATTATTTCCCTGGAAATTCTTGATCTGTTGTTCCACCAGATGAAATTAATTATACAAAATGACCCTTTGGAAGCTTGATTAGTTTGATACTAAGTATATAATTTAACTTAAATAGTATTGTTATTTTTATTGTGTTCTCATAGCTCAACTATAAATCATTGGTTTTCCCAAATTATCTAATTTTGTCTTTTATTTCTGTAAAGAGTGTTTTGTGGTTATATTAATATAATTCCTATGTGCTGATGATGTCTATTCATCTATTTTTATAGCCTGCTAATTCACTGATGTTATGAATTATTTCAATAAGATTTTTAGTTGAATCCCTAGGGTCCTAGTAGATCTGGGCAATTTTATTTTATGATATTTAAAAACTTACAATCTAGGCTTTTTGTTTGGCCATGGTTTTTAGGGATTTTGATGCTTCTGAAATGATCTCTCTTTGACTTATTTTCCAGGTCAATCATTTTTGATAGCAGATGGCTCACTTTCTCTTCTCTTTTTCCTCCAGGCTTTTCTTTTTCTAATATTTCTTGTCTCAAGGAATCACTGACTGCTCTGTATATCTTTCTATTTTTCAGGGAGTTCAGTACTTTAGTAAGGTTTCATACTTTCTGTTGTAAGTTATTTACTCGACCAGTTTTTCTCCCTCTAATTTTGTTTCTTTATCTCTTGTTCTTTCTTTGAGTGACTCTTGGATTCACTCCTTACTATGGGTACTTACTTTATCCTTGTGAAATTACTCTCTTCTCTTTGCTTAATCTTTTAGGCTTCTTTTAATCCACTGTATTTTTCCTTCACTTCACTGATTCCTTCTGTTTACATTTTTTTTAAGCAATTGGGGTTAAGTAACTTGCTCAAGGTTACACAGCCAGTTATTTCTGGGTGTGGTGCTGAGTATGCTTCTGTTTACATTTATCTCTAGCCTGTTTTTGCCTTGGGACTTTATGTAGGGCAGGCTCCTTTCCTTCCTGCATTTTTATTTTTATTTTTTTGCTTTTTGGAGGGCAATTGGGGTTAAGTGATGTGCCCAAGGTCACATGGCTAGTAAGTGTGTCAAGTGTATGAGGCCGAATTTGAACTCAGGTCCTCCTGACTCCAGCACTGTGCCACCTAGTCTCCTCCCTGCATTTTTAGATAGGGTGGGCAGGCCCTGTTTGGTCTTGCCTTCTCTGTATTCTGGATGCTGCTGCCATTTTAACTCTGGGTGAGGTGGCTGGGTCTAGGCCCTGCACTTCCCTGAAATCCCTGACTTCTATTTGTCTCTCCTGGTGATCCAATGTAGTTTTTGGCAAGGAGCAGAACAGGGACAAACCAGAGTCAAGATTCCACTGGCTTCATGTTCTCATTACTAGAGCTCAGACTGGCTTCTACCTTCCCTAATGAAATCTTACTCAAGGAACCTGCACATTCATTTGAGTCAGTGTTTTGCCAGGTCTTGGGGGAAAAAAGAGTCAGGTGACCCTCAAAGAACATTTAAGCATGGGATTGGAGCCTCTAGATTCACCTACACTTTTTGACCTTCTTCAGGTTGGAGGGTGTTGTCTTAGTAGCTGGGTAAAAGCAGGATTTAAATAAACCATTTCATCATCCATAAAGTGAATGGTCTGGATGTGTGGGTTGTTAACTGTAATAATAAGCAGCACAGCAAATCCTCACCTCCCTACTTTGCTTCTTGAGCGTAAAAATCTCCTAATTATAGGACACTAATTTATCAAAGAGCTAACAGTGGTAATAGGTCCATTAAACCTCCTGGGGACAGGATAATCGTCCACTCCTGAGGCAGCATTGAATGAGGAAAAAAGACTGGATTTGGAATCAGAGAATAAGATTGAGACACCAGTTTTGTTACTTGCTACTTTTGTGACTTTGGGAAAATCACATAATTTCCTTGAATTTCGATTTTTTTGGACATTGAACTAAAAGTTCTGTCTTTTACCTCTAAATTTCCACATGCCACTTACTGTTTTATTATTCCTTTAGCTACTGTTCCTCATAGTACAGATTTGTTAGTACAGTCTTAATAGTGATAATTGTAACCAATCCATTAATTAATAAGCATTTAGTGAAAGCCTCCTATGTATGGCCAAGTATTGTCCTAAGTTTTGGAAGAAAAAGATAAAATGAAATAGGATCTGCTTTCTGTACATTCTGTCAGAGGAGACAATGTAGACACATATGAGTATGTGTTGTGGCGGAGAAGCATTAGCACCTGAGGGAGTCCGGAGGCAACAATCTTGTGTAGAAAGTGTTATATACAAACTGAATTTTCAAGAAACTAGGGATTCTAAGTGGAAAAAGTAGGAGCAGATAGGTGGCACAGTGGACAGAGTGCTGGACTTGGAGTCAGGAAGACTCATCTTTCTTTTTGTTTAAGCAATTGGGGTGAAGTAACTTGCTCAAGGTTACACGGCCAGTTATTTCTGAATGTGGTGCTAAGTATCTGAGCCCGGATTTGATCTCCAGGTTATCCCGACACTGGAGCCGGTGCTCTTACTCTCTGTGCTACCTGGCCACCCCTGAGACTCATCTTTCTTAGTTCAAATCCGGCCTCAGACATTTTCTAGTTGTGTGACCCTGGGCAAGTCACTTAACCCTGTTTGCCTCAGTTTTTTCATCTGTAAAATAAGCTGTAGAAGGAAATGGCAAACCACTCCAGTATCTTTGCCAAGAAAACCTTGAATGGGGTCATAAGGAGTCAGACACAACTGACATGACTAAACAACAAGAGGAAAAAGTAAGGATGAAGTTCATTATAGGCATATGGAGCAGCCATATGATATGGACATACAAAGATATAGAGGCAAAGATATAATGTCATGGGTAGGGAGGGTTGGATTGTACATTACACAAAGGAGAGTAATGTATGTTAATGCTGGACACATGGGCTGGAACCAAGTTGTGAAAGGCTTTAAATAACAAATGCAGGAGTTCACAATGCATCTCTTTTTTGCATTCATAGTAAGCATATTTTCACATTAGTCATGTTGTAAAGAATTAGAACTAATGGAGAGGAACTGTGAGAAAGAAGAACCAAAACAAAACAACAAAAGAAAAAGAGAGCAAATAGTATTCTTCCATCTGCATTCAGACTCCTAAGTTCTTTCTCTGGATGTGGATAGTATTTTCCATCATGAGTCTTCTGGAGTTGTCTTAGATCCCTGCATTGCTGAGAAGAGCTAACTACTTTTCCCATTTATATGATCGCTTTAGGATACAGACCTAGGAGTGGGATTGCTGGGTCAAAGGGTGTGCACAGTTTTAGAGTCCTTTGGGCATAGTTCCAAATTGCATTCGTGTTCCAATTTTCCCACATCTTCTCCAGCATTTATTATTTTCCTGTTTTGTCATGTTATCTAATCTGATAGGTGTGATGTGATACCTCAGAGTTGTTTTGATTCTCATTTTTCTAATCAATAGTGATTTAGAGCAGTTTTTAATAGCTTTAATTTCTTCATCTGAAAACTGCCTGTTCATTTGATCATTTATCAATTGGGGAATGACTTATAGTCTTATAAATTTGATTCAGTCCTCTCTATTTTAGAAATGAGGCCTTTATCAGAGACACTGGTCATAAAATTTCTTTCCCAGTTTTCTGCTTACCTCCTCATCTTGGTTGCATTGACTTTCTTTGTGCAAAACCTTTTCAATTTAATGTAATCAAAATTGTCCAGTTCACATTTCATTATGTTCTCCATCCCTTGTTTTGCATAAACATAATTGATGTTAGAGGAATAGGGAGCACCTACATTGAGTAGGGAAGGGACATAATCAGAACTGGACTTTAGGAGAAGTATAGTTAGTAAGCCCAGGCCTATTTCCTAGGTTTCATCCCTGGGCAGAAGACAGTGCCTTTGCCCCCTGCCATGATAACTGGCATTCTGCCTAGTATCATAAGAGGAAGAGAAAGTAGAGATAACTCTGTGCAAAGCATCATAATGTTTGGAAAAATAACTCTAAATTCATTCAGATTCATGGTGGGTCAAGAGTATCATCTCCCTCTATGAAGGACATTCTTACATTCCAGTTACAAAGTAGGACATTGGGAAAGAGAGCAGCTGTGGCCTGCTGCCTTTGGAAATTTGGCCTGGTATCTTGGGTTCCTGGAAGCTTGCTAGGAGTCATCCAATTCTGTGAGGAAATCATTCACAAACTGGTTATTCTGTGCCCCCCTCCCCTCCGAATTTGGGCATAAGAATTTTGGTTTTCTGAATTGGTTTTAAAAAAAGGTAGGTTAAATATTTTTTGACTAATATTTTTGATGTTTTAAAATCAGGGTTAGGAGAGGAGACAGTGATATACAAAGCTATTTTTTAAAAAGCACTCTTATGCCCACTGGGAATAGCTTGCTAAAATGGCCTGTTTTGCTGACTCAGTGGTTTTTACTGTCTCCTGTTATTCAAGCAGGCATATTACTTCACAGGACAATTTTTGAACAAGGTTATGGAACTGAGGGAGAGTCAATTAACCTGATGTATGGGGTGGCTGGTAGATAATAGTAGATAGGAAATAGTATAGTTTTTTTACTTCCCTTTCTAGCTCTCTTTTGACTGACAGGAGGACTTAGGGAAAATCCATGAATAGGTGTTTATTGAGGATCTACTATGGGCCCAGTTCTATAATAGCTGTTGTCAGGTTTGTGGAAGAAGCATAAAACTTTGTTACATGTAAGTCTAGCTCTCAAGAAGCTTACAATCTATTCGCAGAGTTAATACTAATGCACACATGTAACCATAATGTAGAATACAATTAATTGTTAAGTTATAGAGTCATTGAATCAAATTGAAGGGGAAGAAGGAAGTGAAGAAGCCTTTATTAAGCACTACTATGTGTGGGGAACTATGTGCTTCTGTAATGGTAAGAGAATTTGAAGATCTTCCCTGTACCTTAGTGGGCCTCACTTGGAGCCCAACAAGAGAAACTTGCTTAGGGGAGGCTTGTTTTTTCAGGAAGGCCCACACCTGTTGTTACTTTGTAGCTTTGGGGGAAGAGTTGTGTGATTTGGCCAGAAAAGACTCTGGGTAGTGGTTGAACCCCCTGGCTTTGAAAACTTAGATGTTGGTGCTTCTTTTTCTGGTAACTAACTATGTATGTATGGGATGGTCAGACAGCTAGAAGCCCTGTCTGTTGGTCTGTTGAATTTTGTTATTTTCTCTGTCTGTATTTTTTGTTTGCTTGTGATTGTCTGTTTATATTTTCTCTGAAGTTCAGCATGCTGACTTTTCCCCCTGAACTAAGCAAATGATATATATGTTTGATTAAAGTAAGATTGTTAACCCTTTTTGAGCTGCTTTCCTTTAGAAAAGCAGATCAAAGAATATGTACTAGAAGCCATGCTGTGTATGCGAGGGTGCTTGCTGTTACTGCTTCCTAGGAAGCAGCTAGATGGCACAGTGGATAGAGCTCTGGGCCTGGAGTCAGAAAGATATGAGTTAAAATCTAGCCTCAGACACTTACTAGTTGTGTGATTCTGAGCAAGTCACTTAATCTCTGTTTGCCTTGTTGTTATAGTTTGTCCTTAATTTTTGAAGAGAACCCCAATGACATCATGGGGTGATGTCTTGACTAGTGCATGAATTGGATTTAAGGAAGTTGCACAAAGTCATCAACCTTACTCTCTCTTCCAAAGTCACTGGAGTCCAGTGGCAAGACAAAAGTCAGGATAACTGATGATGACCTGAGGTGCAGTGGATGACCTTGGCATCTTCAAGGTCTGACCAAATTCTAAGTGTTCCATAGTGCCTGCTTCAGCCACCTGCATGACATTTGGAACAAATTGTTCTCATCCACTGGGGGAGTTGCCACATACTTGGACTAGATATCCCCTTAACTCACCAACAGGTTTGAGACCTGTCGGTTACCCTCGACCTGGTTTAGCTGTTTGCTGAGACAGTTTTATCAGAGTGTGGCCACGGATCGTGCTATGGCTTCTTGGAGCCACAAGTGAGAGTTGGGTGATTGCTTGGACACCAAAGGTGAATGAGCAACCCTGAAAAGAGTTCAGCAAGCCCTTACACCAGAGCTGCTAGCCTTCCCTTAACACCCTGTAAAATTCTTAATCCACTGGAGAAGGAAATGGCAAGCCACTCCAGTATCTTTGCCAAGGAAACCCCCTGGGTCACAAAGAGTCGGACGTGACTAAACAACTGAACAACAACAAAAAAAATATGCCAGGCAGCGTGGCTAAGTGCTTTGCAAATATTTGATTTGATCAAAAGCCAAAGGGAACATGAGATGTCAACAAATGCCACATCTTGTTTTTACGCCAGATTGGTAAAGTGACTTGCTTTTGGTCATTTGGTTTTATTTTTAAGTGTTACAAAAGTTCAGAAAAGGTGACAATAATGAGGGGTCAGGAAAGGTCTCACAGGTGAGGTAGGACTTGAAGCTGGGTCTTTAAAGATAGAGAAGCAAAGGGAGATGAGAGCACATTCCAGGTGAGAGCAAGTGTGAAGTTACAGAACTTGCAGTGATTTGCTGATATGTCACGAGCTTATTGTATATACCCTCATTAACACAGACTACGTTAGCTTATTGACAGGTCTTGTTTTATATCCTCTCTTTCCCCTCCATCAAATCACCCATCCTTCCAATCACCAAAGACTGATCTTTTTGATCTAGTCATGTCATGGAGTGCTGGGTTTGGAGCCAGGAAGACTTTACCTTTCTGAGTTCAAATCTATACTCAGACACTTCCTAGCTTTGTGACCCTCGGCAAATCACTTAACCCTGTTTGCCTCAGTTTCCTCATTTTTAAAATTAGCCAGAGAAGAAAATGGCAAACCACTCCAGTATCTGCCAAGGAAAGCCCAAATGGGGTCATAAAGAGTTAGACAGGACTGGAAACAACTGAACAACAACGTGGCATTCCTTTGCTCAAAATCTCACAATGGTTCTCTACCACACAAAGTTCAAAGTTTCAGCTTGGCATTCAAGGCCCTCCACATTTTGCTGTCATCTTCTTTCTCAGCTTTTTTTTTCTTTTTGGAGGGGCAAAGGCAGGGCAATTGAGGTTAAGTGACTTGCCCAAGGTCACACAGCTAGTTAGTGTTAAGTATCTGAGGCTGGATTTGAACTCTGGTCCTCCTAACTCCAGGACTGGTACTCTATTCACTGTATCACCTAGCTGCCCATTTCCCAGTATTCTTTTATACTGCTCCTCTCTATATAACTCCATGACGCCTGCCATGCTAGCCTGACCTGCACTCTACGTTTTCTTGCCAATGTGTACTTGTTCCCACCTTCCTACACATTCTCTAACATGCACCTCAAATTTCTACGAAGCCTTCTCTCATCTCTACTGAAGGATGATCTTCCCTACTCCTGAGTATCACTACCTCATTTGTACCTTTATATGGACTTATCATGTATTATTTTGTATTATTTGTAATATCTGTATATTATTATTTTGTAGGAGCAGCATGGTATAGTGAAAGGATAGTTGGTCTCTGACTCTGAAGTCAGGAAGGCCTGGGTTCTTATAGAACCCTATAACAACTATGTGTGACTCTGGTCAAGTCACTTGATTTATCAGTACCAAAGGCTTCTCTCTAAATTATAACAATGAGATCATGGGTCTTGGCCAAGAAAGAAAAAGTCATTTGTGTATGTGTCATGTCCCTTTACTAAATTGTAAACTCTATGAGGACAAAAACTATGCCTTATCTAACTTTGGGTCTAGTACAATTGTCTTCATGCAGCCAGTGATTAGTGCAAATATTTGAGTTAAATTCTATTGTCCAAAACTTAGGGAGTCAGCTAAAAGTGGCTTGTTAATTGACTGTTAAATTTTCATTGTGAACATTTACACCTTGGAAATCTATGACCTATACAAATCAGGTCTTGACATTGTTTTGTTAATTGCTTAGACTTAAGAAGATGATGGAGAAAATGTTAATAATACAGGTTAAACTTTAAAGTTGGTCCTGAAACCATTTTTTCGAGAGCTGGTTGTTAAATATTTTACTAGCATATTCCTGAATCAGAGCCTCCTTTTGACATAGATGAAACCTTGGATTTTTGAAGGCTATACCATGGATTATAAGTCCTGAAATGTTCTACAAGTTGAAGACTGATGATATACTGTGTGGCTGTTGTTTCTGAAGACCATCTCCTACATCACAGAAAAGTTGAAATCTGCTTTATTGTGGGGCTTGCTCACATATATGAGCAATCACATACCCTAGAACTATTAAAGTAAGCATTAGGTAGGCATCAAAGACATGTCCAGACAATAATAAATAGTGGACATTTACATAGTTCTTTAAATTTTACCAAATTGTTACATGAACATTTGTCTCATTTGATCTCTGTAACAACTCTGCAAGATAGGCATTATATTAAATTATATCACAGGCATCATTGCTCCCATAGGGAGGTGGATGCTCAGAGGCTTGCCTGTGTATACCACAGCAGTATATACAGTACCCGATAAGCACTGGAACAAGAAGTCAAACTGACTTCTCTTGGCTCCAACACGTAGCACCTTTCTGGATACCTGTAAGGTCATTTGTCATAAAAAAAGTAAATTGTTATCATTATACTCTACTTACTAAGGAAGAAAAATATAAAGGGTTTTAGCGTGTTCAATCACGAGTCAATCACAAGCATTAATCGAGTGCCTATTATGTACTGGGTGCTCTGTTAAACAATGGAGACACAAATGCAAAACTGAGATAGTTCTTGCCCTCAAGGAGCTTACACAGAAATACCATGTATGTATCTAACTAAATACAAAATACATACAAAAGAATTTCAGGATAGGAGGGGAAAGCCCTCAAAGTTGGGACGATCAGACAAGAACTCTTAGCACTTAAGCTGCCCACTGAAAGTTTTTGGGCAGGGCAGTGACATAGTCAAACCTGTGCTTTGGAATTAATACTTTTAACTAGGGTTTTCTTTTTTTCCCTTTCCCTTTAATTTAATTGTTTCTCGATTACATGTAAAGGAAATTTTTTAATATTCCTTTAAAGTTTTTTGAGTTCCACATTCTTCCCCTTCTTCTTTCCCATCCCATCTCCTTGAAAAAGCAAGCAATTTGATATAATTTACACATATGTAGTGAAGCAAACATTTCCATATTAGCTATGCTGCAAAAGAGAACACAGACTAAGAAAACAAGAATAATAAAGAAAGTATAAAACAAACTCTGTTTCAATCTGCATTGAGACTCCATCAGTTCTTCTCTGGGGGTGGATAACACCTTTCATCATAAATTCTTCAGAATTGTTTTGGATCATTGTATTGCTGAGAATGGGTAAGCCATTCATAGTCAATCATTGTACAATATTGCTATAATTTTGTACAATTTTATCCAGGTTCTGTTTACTTCACTTGACATCAGTTCATGAAAGTCTTTCTGTTTTTTTTTCAAAGCATTCTATTTAAGATTTCTTATAGCACAAGAGTATTTCTTTTTTTTTTTTCGACAAGACTATTTCATCACAATTGTATACCATAACTTGTTCAGCTATCCCCCAACTGATGGGCATACCTGTAATTTTCGGTTGTTTGCCGCCATAAAGAAAGCTATTTAGAAACATTTTAGAACATGTAGGTTCTTTTCTTTTTTCACCAATCATCTTTGGAAATAGACCAAATATTGGTATTGCTGGGTCAAAGGATATGGCAGTTTTATAGTCCTTTGGGTTTATTTCCAAATTGCTCTCCAGAATGATTGGATCAGTTCACAATTCCACCCATAGTACATTAGTGTCCCAATTTTCCCACATCCCCTCCAACATTTGATATTTACCTTTTGTGTTGAATTAGTCAAGTTGATAGATGTGAAGTGGTACCTCATAATTGCTTTGATTTGCATTTCCCTAATCAATAGTGATTTAGAACATTTTTTCCCCATATGACTATAGATAGCTTTGATTTCTTCTTCATAAAATTGCCTGTTCATATCCTTTGACCACTTATCAATCGGGGAATGACTTTGTATTATAAATTTGACTCAGTTCTCTATGTATTTTAGAAATGAGTCCTTTAGGGGTGGCTAGGTGGTACAGTGAATAGAACACTGGCTCTGGAGTCAGGAAGACCTGAGTTCAAAGCTGACCTCAGACACTTAACACTTAGCTAGCCATGTGACCTTGGGCAAGTCACTTAACCCCAATTGCCCTCCAAAAAGCAAAAACAAAAAAAAAAGAAATGAGTCCTTTATCAGAGAAATTCTGTGTAACTTTTTTTTGAAAACTAATTTTTTCCTCAATTACATGCTAATTTTTAACACTTTTAAGTTCCAAATTTGAGTTTTGAGTTCCAAATTCTATTCCTCCTCTCCTCCCTCCCTTCCCCCTTCCCTGAGGTGGTAAGCAATCTGATATAGGTTATACCTGTGCAATCACATAAAACATTTTCATATTAGTCATTTTGTATAAAAAGATTTGAACAAAAAAAGAATGAAAGGAAGAAAAAGAAATGAAGGAAGATAGAATATTTCAGTCTATATTTAGATAATATTAGTTCCTTTTTTGGAGGTAGATAGCATTTTTCATCATGAGTCCTTTGCAATTGTCTTGGATCATTGTATTGCTGAGAATAGCTAAGTAATTCATTTCTTCATTGTACAATATTGCTGTCACTGTGTACACCTTTCTCCTGGTTCTGCTCATTTCACTATGCAGTAATTTGTGTCTTTTCAGGTTTTTCTGAAACCATTCTGCTTGTCATTTCTTTCTTTCTTTCTTTTTTCTTAATAGTATTTTTTCTATTACATGTAAAGATAGTTTTCAACATTCATTTTCGTAAGATTCTGAGTTTCAAATTTTTCTCCTTCCTTCTCTTCCTTCCCCCCTCCCCAAGACAGCAAATAATCTGACATAGGTTACATATGTACCATCATGTTAAACATACTTCCACGTTAGTCATGTTGTATAAGAAGCATCAGAGAAAAAGGGGAAAACCACAAGAAAGAAAAAACAAAAAAGAATGAAAATAACATGCTTCACTTTGCATTCAGATTTCATAGTTCTTTCTCTGGATGTAGTTAACATCAAATCTTTTGGAATTGTCTTGGATCATCATATTGCTGAGAAGAGCTAAGTCTCTCGTAGTTGATCATTGCACAATATTGATGTTACTGTGTACAATGTTCTTTTGCTTCTACTCACTTCACTATGCATCAGTTTCTATAAGTGTTTCCAGGTTTTTCTGAAGCCATCCTGCTTGTTATTTCTTATAGCACAATAACATTCTGTTACAGTCACATACCACAGATCGTTCAGCCATTCCCAAACGATGACCATCCCCTCAATGCCCAGTTCTTAGCCACTACAGAAAGAGTGCTATGAATATGTTTGTACAATTAGGTCCTTTTTAATGATCTCTTTGGTATACAGACCCAGCAGTGGTATTGCTGGATCAGAGGGTATATACAGTTTTATAGGCCTTCGGGCATAATTCTAAATTATTCTTCAGAATGGTTGGATCAGTTCATAACTCCAATTGAGTAACTTTCAATAATCCAGAAAACTCAATGAACTAGAACACTTGAGTCCCTTTTTGTCTTTACTATTATGTCAAATGTAAAAGAAAATACAGTGGTCAATTTACTCTTTGTTTTGAGCAATGGTCATGTACCTTTTTAGGATATATTATAATTTCCCACTTTTACAGTGCTAAATATGAGTACACAGCAAAAATGAGTACACAGAAAAATTTATCACAGCAATGTTCTCAGTTTAACCCTATAACTAATTTTAATGTCAAAACCTGATCACAACCTAATGATAGGTGGTGCAATGGATGGTATGTTAAATCTGGAGTCAGGAAGACCTAAGTTTGAATCCAGCCTCAGTCACTTATCTGTGTGACCTTAGGCAAGTCACTTAATCTCTGTTTCTTCATCTGTAAAATGGGGATAATAATCGTATCTACCTCCCAGGGTGATTGTGAAGATTAAATGTGATAATGTATGTTAAGTGCTTTACAAACATGAAAGTGCTAGCTATTGTTATTTGTTTGTAGGCTTAGTTTCCCTTGTACTTTTAGAACTTATGATAGAAATAGAAAAATGCCAAAGCATGAAAACTTTAAGAGGGAAAGAGATAGCCATTAATAAATAGAAAGGCTATAGCCTTCTTTGGGACATGTACCAGCTTAGCAATATTCTTCCTAATATGTAGCATCCATAAATGAATGCAGTACTCCAGGTGTGATGTGACCTTGGTAGAAAACAGCAGGATTCTCACTTCCTCTCTTAGGGGCTTCATGCATCTATTCATACTACCTAAGCTTGAATTAGTTTCTTTGGCTTCCAAATCACACTGCTGACTCCTATTGAGTTTACAGTTCACTGATTTACACTACCTCCCAACCTATCTTACAACCTCCAGGGATGCTTGTGTTGATATTGCATGTGATGGGAGATGGCAGGTTTCCTGGGGAAAGCTGATCAACAGGACAGCTGTTGTATTTGGAACTGGAGAAGGCAAAGTGACCTTTCGAGCTTCCAACAGTGACCTTGCAAAGAAAACTTTGCTGTTGCTGTCAGGGAGGATGTCTGTTGTTGGTGACAGGGAAGCAGGTGGCCTCTTGGTACAATAGGTTTGGATACCTCTGGATTCCTCATTCACAGGATGGGTTGTTACAAATGAAATCAGATTTCCAACCTTCAGGGCTATTATTCTCTGCATATCAAAAGTTTCATATCATGATTAGGTTCTTATCTGAGTTGAATTAATGCAGTAGGACCTATAGATTAGAAACAAGGCATGTCATTTTAGCCATAGAGAATACTTAAAACATATCAGATATGATGTGAAATGAAGTTCAGAATGAAGAATTCTTTAGGTACTTCAAGTCAAAGGACTTAGCATTTTTATATGCCTCCAAATGAGGACAGAGCTATTTGGGATTTATTTATAAAGGGGTGGCAAAAATAAGGCAGCTTCCTCTCTCCCTCCCTCCTTCTCTCTTTCTCTTTTCCCCTCTCTTCTTCTTTCCTTTCCTTTCTTCTTTCCCCCTTTTTTCTCTCCTCTTGCTTCCTTTCTTCCTTTTTCTTCCTTCTTTCCTCCCTTCTTTCCCTCTTCCTTCCTTCCTTCCTACTTTCCTTCCTTCTTTTCTTCCTTCCTTTCTTCTTTCCTTCCTTCCTCACTCCCTCCCTTCCTCTCTCTCTTTCTTTTTTTCTTTCTTCAAAAGTATTTGCTTCTGATTATCCCCTCCTCTTTCTTTCTTTCCTTCCTACCTTCCTTGCTTCCTTCTTCTTTTCCATCTCTTATTCCTTTTCACCAGAGGTATGTTGGAGCCAGCTCATACTGGCTCACTAGAGTCCATAGTTAAATTTTCAGTGTGAGAATTTATACCTCAGAAATTGGAAAATGCTACAAATCAGGGTTTTATTAAATATTTTGTTGATTGTATAGACATAAAAAAGAGATGAAGAAAATGTTAATAATGCAAATTAAGTTAAAAATGTGTCACGTATGCACTTTTTTCCACCTAGAAAGTCAGTTGTTAAATATTTACCAGCATAGCCTTGCTTCCCACTCCTCTTACCCTATTTAAGAATAATTTATCTGAGACACAGAAAGTACAACAAAGATACAGGCACTACTTGAAACTGCACTTATGCTTGATCAGAGACTGGTCCACTGATCAGACCCAAGTGTGTGGCAATCTAGACACATATGAAAGTTAGGATCAGATGAGAAAATGTATATGAAAATGTTTTGTAACTGAAAAGGCCTATATAAAAAAAAGCCTTCAGGGGCCAAGAGTCCTTAGGTCAATGGCCAGATCTGTTATAATTATATTATTATCTTGACCAAAACGCTTCCTCTCTCTAGCTCTCAGTTTTCTCATATACATACACACATATGTGTGTATACACATATACATGTATATTTTACATATGAAAGAGTTGTAATAGATTAGGGGTTTTTAACCCTTTTTTGGTGGCATAGATACCGTTGACAGACTGATGAAGCCTAAGGATCCTTTCTTAGAATAACGTTTTTAAATGTATAAAATAAAAAACATAAGATAATAAAGGAAACCAATTATATTGAAATATAGCTATCTAACTATGGAAGAGAAATTCACAAATTCTGGATGAACAACTCTTGGACTATGCTCAATAAGCATTTATCTATCTATGCATTCATTTACTTATTCTTTTATTAACTAATTAATTAATTGATTGGTTGATTGTTTTTTGGAGGGCAATTGGGGTTAAGTGACTTGCCCAAAGTCACACAGCTAGTAAGTGTGTCAAGTGTCTGAGGCTGGATTTGAACTCAGGTCCTCCTGACTCCAGGGCCGGTGCTCTATTCACTGTGCCACCTAGCTACCCCTCAATAAGCATTTATTAAGCACCTACTATATACCTGGCACTATGCTAGGTACTGGAAATATAAAGACAGAAATGAAACAATCCCTGCCCTCAAAGAGCTTATATTATTTTTTTTTCTGGTGGAGAAACACATCCACAGATGTTTATATGCAAATTCAAGGTAATCTTTTTTCTGGATTACTAATAATTTTCTTAATCATGCTGACATTTTATTAACAGAAGAGGTCAGCGGCAGTCTTGAATGCCAAAGACTCCTCATGGCTCTGGGCTCACAGTTTGGTTGTTGTCTCTTGTTCTCTTTTCTTTCTTTAAAAAAACTTCTTTATTTTTAGTTTTCAATATTCACTTCCCCAAGATTGTGTGTATTCTGATTATCCCTTCCCCCAGTCTGCCCTCCCTTCTATAACAGGCCTTTTCTCGTATATTTTCCTGTGGGGCAAGTTAGACTTCTACACTCCATTGCCTGTATATCTCATTTCACAGTTGCATGTAAAACAATTTTTAAGCATTTGTTTTTAAAGTATGAGTTCCACATGATCTCCCTTCCTTCTGTCCCACCCACCTTCACTGAGAAAGGAAGAAATTTGATATAGGTTATACGTGTGAAGCCATGTATACTTTCATAATAGTCATATTGTAAAAGACTATATGTCCCTCCATCTTATCCTGACCCCTGTTTATTCTGTTCTCTAGTTTGACCCTGTTCTTCCTCAAAAGTATTTGCTTCTGATTATCCCCTCCTTTAATCTGCCCTCCCTTCTCCTGCCCCCTTCTCCCCTACTTTCTTGTAGGGTGAGATAGAGTTGTATACCCAACTGAGGGTGTATGTTATTGCCTCCTTAAGCCAAATCTGATGAGAGTAAGGTTCACTCATTCCCTCTTCCCTCCTCCCTCTTCCCCTCCACTGTTGAAGACACCCTTGTATTGGCAAGCTAGCAGGTACTTAGCACTTAGTTTCAAGTTCATAATTGTGTCAAGTACTAAGACCCAGAACCTGTGAATCCTACAGTGGGATAGACTTGTTGACATAACAGGAAGGGGCAGAACAGGGAGGAGCTAATACCATATATAAGGAAAAGCCCAAGCTGAGAGATGCCAGAACTTTTGGGAGCGAGCATCTGGAGCCTGGGCTGCTACTGCTGGAGAGAGAGAAGAGAACTGAGAAATGAGAAGAGAGAAGAACTGGGAGGAGGCATGGCTGTGGTGTTGGTACTTTGTCTGTCTGTTTTGGTGTTACTTTGTCAGATTCATCTGCTGTTAGAGGATGGTGCTGTTGGTACAGAGGCCCTGGGAACTTGCTGCTGGTTCAGAAGCCCTGAAAGAGGATTTTTTTGTTGTATGCTTACAGAAATTCTGGAGGAGAGTCTTACTCATGTTTTTAGAGGTCCTGTGACTATATCAATGATTTATGTTGATTCCTCAGACCTTGTGGTTGGGTCTATGTTGATTTCACAGGCAGAAAGTCAATTGATGAGGGTGTCAGCAATGTGCATGAATGTTATTGTGGCTTTGTTAAGCTTTGTCTTCCCAGGAGCAGAAACTTTGAAGGACTTGAGGTGAAATAGACACTGAGCTTCAGTATGAAACAGGAACTGGACCAGGATCTGGACAACAAGGAGATGGCAGGAGCTGGGACCATGGAAGGGGAACCATGGAAGTGGAGAGCCAGCCTTGAGTCAAGATGAAAAGACTTTTCCTTGTGTATTTAATGCAAACTGGGAAGATCATGATTTACTAGGGGTAGAGAACTTTGACCTTTACATTTAGAGGACTGAGTTAAGGACTTACTAATTAAGGATGATTGGAAACTAATCTCCAATCAAGAAGAAAGAAGACTTTTTGACTGAAGAAATTAAGACAACATGGAGGACTTTGACTTTTATACTTTGTGTCAATTAAGGAGGCTTGCCTCCTTAAGGATGGTTGAATTAAGGACTTACTAAATGACTCTGTTACAAAATGAATGTTATCTTTTGCTTAAAACTATGTGACCACTTTGGTGAAAACTATGTAGCTATTTTAGTGATAAGTTCTTATGCCATAACATTCTGAATGCTGTACTTTGATTTCTGTGAATGTTTTGTCTTAGTTTGTTACAGAATAAATAGAGAGTTCACTATACTGTGTAATCAGAACCTTGAAAGCTGTTCACAGCAGCAGTCCTTTGGAAAGCTGTGAGTGACCACAAGCACTCTTTTCTGCCTTGGAATTGTGAAGAGGTTTATCTTTCCATTTCTGCCACAAACTCTGCCACACCAGGCTCCTCCTTGCCCTAGGACCACCACCCAGGACTGTGATCCAGATCCAAGAATGGGCAAAGCAAGAAGATCCTGCCTCGGCACTAGCAAAGAGATCCCTGCAATCCCCTTCTGATCAGCTGATTGATCCCCCCCCACCATATGTAGGCTAAGAGCTCTGGAAGCAGTTGCTGTAGTGCTTACCATGGTCTCCCTAGGGCTGGGGCTGGACCTCACTCCTCTTTTGCCCAGGTCCAATTGACCTTTTTTTTTTAACTGACCTTTTAAGTTGTCTTTGGCATTTGTGGGTCGAAAAGTCTGGAAACTGCCATAGCTGCCAGTGATTCATTACCCTGAGGCTTGCTCTGGGTCCACTGGTGCTGGTCTATGCTGGTGTGTTTTGTGCTAGACTGTGCCCCTCTCTCAGCCTGGTGCAACAGACCTTTCCTGTCACCTTCCAGGTTGTCTTGGGTTGTAAATTTGTTTCACTCTGTCATTTTGTGGGTTATGCTGCTCTAGAATTTGTTTAGTCATTTTTACAGGTATTGGAGGGATTTGGGGAGAGCTCAAGCAAGTTCCTGTTTTTCCTTGTCATCTTGGCTCTGCCCTCCTCAAGTTAATCTTCTGATGGCTGAAAGTAAAGAGGAATTAAGAAGCTTCTTGATGAGGATGAAAGAAGAGAGTGTAAAAGTTGGCTTGAAGCCTAATATTAAAAAAACAACAAACCACCCTAAGATCTTGGCAATTGGTCCCATCACTTCCTGGAAAAAAGAGAAAAAAGAAATGAAAGTAGTATCAGATTTAATATTCTTGGGCTCAGAGATCACTGCCGATGGCAATTGCAGTCATGAAATTAAAAGATGCTTGCTGCTTGGAAGGAAATCTATGGCAAGTCTGGACAACAAACTAAAAAGCGGAGACATCACCTTTTTGACAAATATCCATATAGTCAAAGCTCTGTTTGTTTTTTATCCAATAGCAATGTAAGAGAAAATTCTAAGGAAAGCTGAGAACAATAGAATTGATGCTTTTGAATTGTTGAGCTGGAGAAGACTTTTGAGAACTCCTTGGACAGCAAAAGAAAGTCAAATCAGTCAAAACTCAGAGAAATTAATTCAGGATATTCACTGGAAGGTCAAATACTGAAGATGAAGCTTAAATACTTTTGCCACATAATGAGAAGGTGGGATTCATTGGAAAAGATCCTGATGCTGAGAAAGATTGAAGGCAGAAGGAAAAGAGAATGAGATGGATGGATGTTATCATGCAAACAACAAATGTGACCTTGGACAGACTTAACAAGATAGGAGAGGATAGAAGGGCCTGCCTGCTGTACTATGGTTCATGGTATCACAGAGTTTCTGGTATCACACGAGTGAATGACCGAACAAGAACAACAAAGTAATCTTGGGTTCAGGAGAAAGCACTCACACCTGGTAAGGATCAGTAAATGGAAATATATTACTCCATAGACAGTAACCTGGCTCATTAGCTTCTGAGTTAGAAATAATGGCAGAATATAGCTGCAAATCTTTGATTTGAGATCCAACAACCAAGGCTGAGTGGAGGACATGTCTGCATATTCTGAAGAGCTGTTTTGATAATTTACTATGCCGTGGGTTTTTATGATTGCACCCTTGGGATTGTGTGAATCTTAGTTTCCTCATCTGTAAAAACAAAATTGATACTTGATACTCAATAATACTTAGTGAGGGCTTTGAAATCCTTTGGTGAGAGATCCTGGATACATTTCAGGATTCTATGTTTTAGTTAGTTTTCTTCTTCAAGAGAAAGTTACATTGTGTAGGGACTCCTGAACATCTTGGAGCAAGATAAGAGGGCTATCTCTAAGGATTCCCCTAAATCCTCTACATAATAGTTTTCTAACCCTGTATAGTGCCTAATGTGTTTCGTTACTAGCGGTTTTTTCCTGGTGTGAATTTTAATGCCTCCTTTAGAGGCATTACTGTATATTTTGAGGCTCCATAATGGATCATATTCCACTTTCAGTCATGCCTGAACAATTCCCACTGGATCTTAAGTAGCTAGGGGCTAGGATTTAACTCATTAGTAGTAAGATTATAGTAGGATATGTGAAATCCACTCTGGTATATGCATATAAATTATGGTGGAAATGTTTACATTCCAGTCTAACTTTCTAGTCCCTATTAGGGAAGTTTGAAATGCTCTCAGATTATCCCAAAGCATCAAAACATTTCACAGTTTGCTTGTTCCTAACCCAGGGATCAGAGATAGCACTTTCATATGATGTGACTTAATACTACCCTTTCCCCCACCCCACCCCCCAAAAAAGAAAAAATGAGGAGCAGGATGCTCTCCAAGGTACACTCTAGCTCTAACGTGTTATGGTTTTTTCATTGCTACTGATAAAGAGCAGTCTGCTATAAGGGCTGCAGGCTGTCTGATGACATACTCACCGGTGAAAATGTAAAACTGATGAGACCAATATGTCCTTTAGGAGGGTGATTGAATGTGGGAACCATACGATAGGAAACTTTAGGCCAAGTCCAAACACTGGTATGGGACCAGCTTTCTCAGAGCCCGTATATACAGCTTCTATCTGGTTTCCTGAGTAAGTTTGTCAGCACCATTTATGACCTACAGGCATGAAATAGCAAGACAATGGCATTAACAGTAGGGTTTGGAGATGGGGGGAGGTGTCATTCTACTACTAGGGAAGTTATATTCAAGGGATCACACACAGGTACAATAAATATATACATACACATGCATATAAATACATATAGATAAATATCCCCATATACAACCACTTAGTTGTGTGTATGTGTGTATGAATATGTATATCCATCTATATCTTTATCTACATATCTATATATAGCTAAGTGGTGCAATGGATAGAGTGCTGGGACCGGATTCGGGAAGATGTATCTTTCTGAGTTCAAATCTGGCCTCAGACATTTCTTAGCTGTGTGACCTGACCCTGGGCAAGTCACCCTGTTTGCCTCAGTTTCCTATCTGCAAAATGACCTAGAGAAGGAAATGGCAAACTATTACAGTGTCTTTGCCAAGAAAAGTCCAAATGGGGTCATGAAGAGTTGAACATGACTGAAGAATAACTGAACAATAACTATCTATATCTATACCTATATATGTATCTATATATACACACATATGTATGTGTGTATATACATATATGTATGTATGTGTGTGTGTGTGTGTGTGTGTGGAGAGAGAGAGACAGAGAGACAGAGAAATGGAGACAGAGACAGATAATGTCAGAGAAATATAAGGAGCTATCTCAAAATAATAACTTTACTGTTTATAAAATCATTTACCTATATTATTTGTATAGTGAGCTAAAATGTGGCAATAACTGAGAATGGGGGCAGAGTGAGTTGTGTGTGTGTGAATATTTCTTTAATAAAGATCTGAAACTGGGGCAGAGCCAAGAGGGTGGAGTAAGTGGAGTAATGTGGGGACTTGCTTGAACTTTCCCCCAAACCCCTGCAAATACCTGTAAAAAATGACTCTAAACAAGTTCTAGGGCACTAGAACCCACAAAATGACAGCGTGAAGCAAATTTCCAGCTCAAGACAGCCTGGAAGGCCTACAGGAAAGGTCTATCACACTGGGCTGGGAGTGCAATCTGGGGTGGGCTGCAGCCGGCACAGACAAACTAGAACAGGCCTCAGGGCACTGAATCACTACCTCTGTGGTGGTTTTCAGGCTTCTCAACCCACAAACTCCAAAGACAGCATAGAAGGTCAGTGGGAAAACTCTGTGGGAGCCAGGTAAAAGAGGAGCATGTGATCTGACTGCAGTCTGTCCCCAGACCCAGGTTGATAGAGGTGGGTGGCAATGGCAGTGGCAACAGCAACAGCAGCAGTTCTGGGCCCACAGACAGGGGCCATTGCACAACTGATACAAAACCCCTGAAGCCTAGGACATTAAACCCACCCTCACCCGTAACCACTACCCCACTGGAAGCAGAGTCTTACCTTAACAAACAGCTAGAAAGTCAAATGTTTGGCTGGGAAGATGAGTAAAAAGTGGGGAAAAAATCAGACTACAGAATCTTACTTTGGTGACAAGATCAAAACATACAACCAGAAGACAACCAAGTAAAAACTCCTGCATCCAAGAAAAATATGAATTGGTCACAGGCCATGGAAGAGCTCAAAAAGGATTGTGAAAATCAAGTAAGAGAAGTAGAGGAAAAATTGAAAAGAGAAATGAGAGTGATGCAAGGTAATCATGAAAAACAAGTCAACAGCTTGCTAAAGGAGACTCCCCCCAAATACTGAAGAAAATAACACCCTAAAAATAGACTAACCCAAATGGCAAAAGAGGTCCAAGAAGTCAATGAGGAAAATGCAGAATTGACCAAATGGAAAAGGAGGTCCAAAAGCTCACTGAAAAAAATAATTCTTTCAAAATTAGAATGGAGAAAATGGAAGTTAATGACTTTATGAGAAATCAAGAAATTATAAAACAGAATGAAAAAAATAGAAGACAATGTGAAATATCTCATTAGAAAAACCACTGACATGGAAAATAGATCCAGGAGAGGTCATTTAAAAATTGTTGGGCTACCTGAAAGTCATGATCAAAACAAGAGCCTGGACATCATCTTTCAGGAAATTATCAAGGAAAACTGCCCTGATATTCTAGAACCAGAAGGTAAAATAGAAATGGAAAGAATCCACCAATCGCCTCTTGAAAGAGATCCCAAAAGGAAAACTCCTAAGAATATTGTAGTTAAATTCCAGAGTACCCAGGTCAAGGAGAAAATATTGCAAGCAGCCAGAAAGAAACAATTTGAGGGAATCAAGATGGCAGAGTAGAAGCAGGTCCTCTGCAGGGCTCTGGCTTCTACCTTCCCCAATTCATGTAAAAGGGTACTCTAAACAAGGTTTGGAGCTACAGAACCCACAAAATGACACAGAGAAGCTAACCTCCCACTGAGGACAGGCCAGCAGGCCAGCAGCAAGAAGCCAGCACAGCACTCTGGGAGCCAAGCCCAGCTCCATGCTGAGGTTTTAGCCCCAAGGTGGGCCTGACCAGCCACTGGCTGGAGGGACTCCAGATCACCAGCAGCTGTGGCCATTTCAAGAATTATCAACACATAGATGTGAAGGACAAAGTGAGAGGTCAGTGCACTGGGGACTTTGGGACCCAGAAGCCGCTGAGGAGCTGAGGCTGTGCAGCCTCCCCCAGATGGCAGCTTCAGCTCCTGGCCTGCAGAGTATAGGGGGACCAAGCGACCAGTCTTAGGGGTTATCACTCTTGCTTTAACCTGCTTGGATTTGGATTGCTGTCTAGGGTGGAGGTCCTGGGGTGTGTGTCCAGCTTGCCAGAGCACATGGAGGCTTCTGAGAGGGCAACCAATTAAAGCCTCTGGCAGCTGAGAAAACCCCAGCATTTGGTACAAAGCTCCCTGTCTGGTAGCAGAGTCCTACTGTGGCCAAAAGCCCAAAAGTCAAGTAATCGAGTGGCAACATGACCAGGCAAAGGAAACAAAGTAAACAGAAGAATCCAACATTAGACTCCTATTTTGGGAACAAAAAGGATCAAAGCATGGAACAGGAGGAAGAGAGTGAAGTCAGAACTCCTGCACCAAAAGCATCAAGGAAAATATGAGCTGGTTACAGGCCACAGAGGACCTTAAGAAGCAGATAAGAGAAGTGGAGGAAAAATTGGGAAGAGAAATGAGAATGAGGCAAGAAAACTACGAACAGAGAGTCAACAGCCTGACTGAGGAAAGCACCTCAAAAAATAGACTAACTCAACCAAAGGGCTTGGAAAATGATATTCCAGAGGTCAAAGGAACTGGGATTAAAACCAAGAATCACCTACCCAACAAAACTCAGTATCATGTTTCGGGGGAAAATATGGTCATTCAGTGGAATAGAGGACTTTCAAGTATTCTTGATGAAAAAACCAGAGTTGAATAGAAAATTTTACATTCAGATACAAGAAGCAAGAGAAGCATGAGAAGGTAAACAGGGAAAAGAAATCATAAGGAACTTATCAAAGTTGAACTATTAACATTCCTACATGGAAAAACAATAATTGTAACTGATGAAACTTTTCTCAGTATGGAAATAGTTGAAGGGAATAGAAATATATATGTATATATGAGTGTATATGAATACATATGTGATGTGTGTATATATGTTTACAGGTATACATAGATAGAGGGAACAGGACCAATTTAACAGGAAGGGATGATACTTAAAAGGTGAAATTAAGAGGTGAGAGAGGAACATAATGAGAGGAGATGTGGAGAGACAGAATGGGGTAAACTATCTCATATAGAAGAGACAAGGGAAAATGGTTACAATGGAGGGGAAGAATAGGAAGGCAAAAGGGAATGGGTCAACCTCCCACTAAATAGGGTATCTCACCCTACAGGAGAGTAGGGGAAAGGGGATGAGAGGGGGGATGATGGAAGGAAGGGCAGGCTGGGGGGGAGGGAAGTTGGAAGCGCCCATTTTTGAAAAGGATGGGATCAAAGTAGAGAATAGAACAAGTGGGAGGTGGGATAGGAGGGAGGGAAATATAGTCAGTCTTTTACAATATATACTATGTTAATGTTTTGCATTAGCTACTCATGTACAACCTATACTGAACTGCTTATCTTCCCAGTAAGGGTGGGTGACAAGGGAGGAAGGGAATGAATCTGGAATTCAAAGTTTTAAAATAAAATATAAAAAAAAAAATATATATATATATATATATATATACTATAATTAATACTATTTTACATATAATTGGGAAATAAGATATATAGGCACTGGGGCATAGAGATCCACCATACCCTACTGGAAAAGTCTAAAGTGGTATGGGAGAAAATATGGGAGAGGGCAGAATGGAGGAGGGGATATCCTGTGGGACTGCTATTTTGCGGTGGTAGGTAGGGGAAAAATGGGGAGAAAATTTGTAACTCAGAAGTTAATAAAGCATTTGAAAAATAAAAAAAAGAAACTATTTGAGTATTGTGGAAATACAATCAGGATAACATAATATTTAGTAACTTTTAAGGGATTGGAAGGCTTAAAATATGATATTCCAGAAGTCAGAGGAGTGAGGATTAAAACCAAAAATCACCTACCCAGCAAAACAGAATAATACTTCAGGGGAAAAAATAATATTCAATGAAATAGAAGACTTTTAAGCATTCTTACTGAAATGACCAGAGCCAAATAGAAAATTTGACTTTCAAATACAAAACTCAAAAGAAGCATGAAAAGGTAAACAGGAAAGAGAAATTATAAGGAATTTATTAAAGTTGAACTGTTTGTATTCCTACATGGAAAGATCACATTTGTAACTCATGACATCTTTCTCAATATTAGGGTATTTGGAGGAAATAGAAAGATAGATAGATAGATAGATAGATAGATAGATAGATAGATAGATAGA